>NC_066548.1:14106439-14143939 GCF_024679095.1 Eriocheir sinensis
GATTCTGAAGTTGAAATGAGTTTTTATCACATTAAAATATTTCTACACACTCAAACATTCTCGATTCCACTCTTCTCTTTGCCACGAGAACTTTAATCGAAATGGGTCGCGTCTTCATTCACAGCTGCATTTCCACACCTTCCTCCCATAGCCTTTGTTTTATTATCTGATTGGAAGGCAGACAAACCCGGAGCCTGAAGCCGCGGAGCCACAAATAATTCCTCATTGCCTCACCAAACCAACCTTGACGTGTTCTATGCGCGTTAAAGCTACATATCGGGACCTTAATCACCCAACAACCGATAAATGCAGTCTTATGATATTTAAAAAGCAAATCATTATCACGCTGAAGCTAAGAGTTGATCCCTTGAGGAGATAAGAGCTAATGTTATTTCAGCAGTTTGCATTTCATATAGACTTTGTGAACGCTACGCAAAAGTAATAACAGAAAAAAAAATGCTGTCTGGGATTTATCTTTTTAATACTATTCTCGACTGCTTCGCTTTATCACTTTCATCTCTTATGGGCCTCCTCTCCCTCCCTTCTTCAATAAATTTCTTCCTTTTCTTTTGTCTCCTTTTTTTCCATGTTCCTTTCTCCCTCTCCTGCCTCTTTTTTCCTTCGTCAGTCCTTCCCTCCCTGTTACCTTCCTTTTTTTCATCCCATCAGTTTATCGCTTATTTTCCTTCCTTTTATTTCCTCCAGCAACTCCTATCTCATGTATTCCTTCCTCTTCTTCCCTCCATCAGTCCTCATCTAACTATTTCCTCTCTCTCCCTATCTTTTATTCCCTCCAGAAATTCCTATCTCCTCTTTTTCCTTCCATCAGTCCTCATCTAACTATTTCCCCTCTCTCCCTACTCTTTATTCCCTCCAGCAATTCCTATCTCACTTATTCCTTCCTCTTCTTCCCTCCATCAGTCCTCATCTAACTATTTCCTCTCTCTCCCTACCTTTGTTAATCCGTCTTTCCATTTTTCCTTCCTCCTTCAGCCTCTGTTCGGCCGTCCCTCCCTTGCTCTTTCCCTTTTCCGATTCATCATTCCACATATCACCTATTCCTTCCTCCTCCTCCTGCTTCCCCCAGTTCCTCCGTCAGTTCCTATCTTCCTTTTCATTTCTCTCTTCCCTTCTCTGTATTCTCTTCAGTCTCCTTCCTCTACCATAATCGTATTCGTCTCAATCTCTTGCATAATCTAATCGTCATAATCTCTATCATAATTTCTACTCGTCAGACCCATCTCTTATCATAATCGTAATCACCATAATCTCTTGTCATAAAATCTATTCGTCAGTCTCTCTCTATACTTTATCTTCTTTTTCCTTCCTTCGTTGATCTAATTTTCTCCTCCTTTTCAGCTCCTGTTCCTCCGTTGTAATAGTCCTCGCTCAGTCCTACAGAGAAGAGCACGCTACTCTCTCTCCTAAACTCACGGCAGCGAGAGGTCGTGGTGTCTCGTTGTCGAGGAGAAGAGCAGCCACGTGGATAACGATGTCTGAGCGCGTCTTCCTGAATGCATTAATCATTGTTTTACCCCTTGTCTACGCCGGCAGTCAGCAAGTGCAAAAAATGAGGTCATAAAATAATCTTCATCCCTCAAGCGGATATATTTTTATTTAACGCTCAAGAACAGAATATGGTTATTTTTTCCTGGGGGTCGGTTATTTTTGGTACGTTGAGAGAAAGTGTCGCAGAAAGTAGGCCTAAAAGAAGAGAAAAAGGAAGGGAGGAGGGAGGGTTAAGGTTAGGGCCAAGTGGGTTGGAAAGGAAGGGGAAGAGGCTGTGAGGGCACGAGTGGCAGCTGGCTGACGGGCGAGGCGACAACGCGGAGATATTGATGCGATTGTGAAAGATTGATAAGAGGGACGTTTTTCATTTTCAGATTGATTGGTTGTAACCCTTTTTCTCCTTATCTTATTGCTTCTTCTCTTCCTTCTAATAATTTTCTTTCTCCTGCTCTTACTGTTCTTTATTCCCTTCCTTTTCACCATCTCCCTTTTCATATATTTTTTCTTCTTTTTCATCATCTTTTTTTCCTCTCTTCTTCTTCTTCTTCTTCTTCTTCTTCTTCTTCTTCTTCTTCTTCTTCTTCTTCTTCTTCTTCTTCTTCTTCTCCTTCTTCTCATCATTTACCTCCTCCTCCTCCTTCTCCTCGTAACCAACCAACCAGTAGAGCCCGCCCATCATACACCAACGCCCCCAACAGAAAACACACGCAGACACCGGACTACTGTGCCTCGAAGCACTGAAGTCAAGAAGGACATTTCTGTCCAATACACCAACGCGCGGAGCTTAACACCCAAACGGGATGAGTTACTTGCCTACGTTGACGTAGAAAGTCCGGACGTGATTGCCATCACCGAAACGTGAGCCACCTCTGACCACCTAATGACCGAATTTTCAATTCCGGGATACGAGAGCTTCTACAAAAACAGACTTCACAAGAAAGGAGGAGGTGTTATCTGTTACGTCAAGAACAAATACCCTGCCGTGGAAATAAACAAAGAAGACTCTGAGAAATATGACACTGTATATGTTGAACTGGAGACTAGCAAGCACAACAAAATAACGATTGGAACCGTTTACAGACCTCCAAAGCAACAAGCAGACGACGAGGCGCTGTACGAAGAAATCCACACCGTAACGCAAAACAAACAATCAGTCATTATCGGGGACTTTAACTGTGCCAGCATTGACAGGACCACGATGACTGGAGATCGGGAGGGTAACAGATTGCTCGAAATGTTAGAAGACACTTTTCTTACTCAGATGGTTACCCAACCGACGAGGGAAAATAACTTATTAGACCTAGTGCTCGTGAGTGATTCAGATCTCACACGTGAATGTCAAGTCGGCGAAAAACTGGATGGTTGCGACCATCACCTAATCCGCCTAAAGATCAGAACAGACCATGAACTCACCGAAAACACGTCCAAGATTCCAGACTACAAAAGAGCCAATTTTAATTTCGCTCGTGAGCTGCTAACCCAGACAACTTGGGAACCCATGACCTACACTCCTGTGGACAGAGCGTGGAATGGCTTCAAGAACAAACTCCTGGAGGTAGAGAGAACAACTGTTCCCATGAAGACAAGGAGAACAAATAATGCCACAAGCCCACCATGGATGACTACCCAAGTTCGACGGGCGATTAATTTAAAGAAGAGAAAATCCAACTTGCTCAAGGAAAACGGCACTGACGAGGCACGCGAACAGTACCATCAAAGCCTCAGAGCTTGCAGAACACTCATTCGCCAGCGTAAAGGCGACTATGAAAAGCAAACTGCACGCGAAGCCAAGTCCAACTCGAAAAAGTTCTTCACGTATATAAGAACCAAAAAGAAGACAAAAAGCAATATCGGTCCCTTAAAAGATGAAAGTGACATACTAACACAGGACAGTAGACAAATGGTCGAAATCCTAAACAGAAACTTCGCGTCTGTGTTCACGGTCGAGAATACCTAGTCCGTACCCGAGAGCCCTACCCCACCGATGGGAATCACTCCCCTAGAAATTGGCACAATCGACGAACGGGATGTGAAAAAGTACCTAGACAAACTCGAGACAAACAAGTCCACCGGACCCGACGACTTGTCACCCAGGCTGCTCAAGGAACTCAAGCAGCAAATCCTCAAGCCACTCACCGCCATCTACAATCTGTCACTACAACAAAACAAAGTCCCAAAAGACTGGAAACAAGCGAATGTAACTCCGATCTACAAAAAGGGAGACAAAAGTGTGGCCCTAAACTACTGACCAATCAGCCTGACCTCTGTGGCGGGAAAAATCCTCGAGAAGATCATCAGAGACAAACTCGTTAGGTTCCTTGAAGACAACATCATTTTTGATGCTCAGCACGGTTTCAGGAACAAGCGCTCATGCTTAACCAATTTATTGGACTTCTTCCAAGGTATCTATGAAAACTGGGATAATCATATCCCCAGCGATGTTATATATCTACACTTTCAGAAAGCCTTTGACAAAATGCCACACGAAAGACTCCTCAAGAAACTCAAGTCGGCGGGATTAGGCGGCAATCTGACAGCGTGTATCAAGGACTGGCTCACTGGAAGAAAACAACAAGTTGTACTCAACGGACAGGCCTCCGAGTGGCTCCCGGTCACAAGTGGAGTGCCACAGGGGTCAGTGCTGGGACCCATACTTTTCATCATATATATCAACGACCTAGAACTAGGATTTAAATCCAATCTTTCAAAATTTGCCGACGACACAAAGGTGGGTGGGAAGGCCCTCACGACGGCAGACTGCGAAATTATCCAGAGAGACCTGGACCAGATCACTCGTTGGTCAGAAAAATGGCAGATGTCCTTCAACACTACCAAATGTAAAGTAATGCATATCGGATCCAGAAACAGCAACCACACATACCACATGGGTGGCGAACCACTACATGTTGTGCAAGAGGAAAGAGACCTCGGGGTCACCATCAGCAGTGACTTGAAACAAACAAAACACTGCAAGTCCGCCTGTAAGAAAGCCAATACAATGCTTGGGTTCATAGCGAGGAACTTCGAATACAAGACGCCGGGAGTTATGTTATCCTTGTATAATTCGCTGGTAAGGCCCCACCTGGAATACACCGTGCAATTCTGGTCTCCTAATTACAGGAAAGATATTGAATTACTTGAGAGAGTACAGCGCCGCGCCACGAAGATGATACCATCACTGAGGACGAAGCCCTATGAAGAGCGACTCGAGCGACTCAACCTCTTCACGTTGGAAAAGAGACGCCTGCGGGGAGACATGATACAAGTCTTTAAGTACCTGAACAAGCTCAGCAACGTTGGTCACTCCAAACTCTTCACGCTACAAACCAACCTGAGAACAAGAAACAACGGAAAAACAATTCAAGCAAAGCGATGCTATACCGACATCGGCAGGAGTTATTTCTCGAATAGAGTTGTTCGCCACTGGAACAGCCTTCCTGCAGAAGTGGTTAGCGCAGAGACCATCAACTCCTTCAAGAAACGCATTGATCGCCACTTTGCTGCATCGGGAGTGAACTGAACGTTTCCAAGAGTAGATACACAAGTGCTTTAATCCTTCCCTGCAAGCCACTCCTATGGCAAACGGATTGATTAAATCACTGAACGCAGGCAGCCTAGCTATGAGCCAACAGGCTTTCTGCTGCCTGCTAGTCCATGTTTCCATGTTTCCTCCTCCTCCTCCTCCACCTCCTCCTCCTCCTCTTTCTCCTCCTCCTCCCCTTCTTCCTCCACTTCCTCCTCCTCCTCCTCCTCCTCCTCCTCCTCCTCCTCCTCCTCCTCCTCTTCCCTTTCCTCCTTCTCCTCCTCTTCCTTCTCCTCCTCCTTCTCCTCCTCCTTCTCCTCCTCCTCCTTCTCCTCCTCCTTCTCCTCCTCCTCCTCCTTCTCCTCCTCCTCCTTCTCCTCCTCCTCCTTCTCCTCCTCCTCCTTTTCCTCCTCCTTCTCCTCTTCCTCCTCCACCTCTTCCTCCTCACCTTCTTCCTCCAACCCCTCATCCAACCCCTCCTCCTCCTCCTCCTCCTCCTCCTCCTCCTCTTCTTCCTCTCCCTGGGACACGGGGAACAACTTTATTCATGAGCTTCCTGAATTTCTTTGCATACAATAATAAGGAATGGAAGGGAGGAGGCTGAGGACTGGCCTCGAAAAACGTGGCGGCGCTGCACCAGGCGACGCGGAACACATGCAGGAGACAGGAATTTTTCGGAGTGAATTTGAGAAAAGTTCCTTCAACAAAATCTTTGCGTGAAGTCGTGCGTCGCTGTCAGATCGAAACAAACCAACGACATGGGATCTCACACAGAGGGAGAACACGCTCACTGCCTCATGTCACGCTGGAGAATTGCTATGCCTAATTATCTTAAATGATTCATAATGGTACGGCTGACAAGACACAGATAAGCAGACAGGCAGACAGACACAGACAGGCACACAGACACGGAAGGCGGAGTCAGACTATTCTAAACGCTGTCAAGGGTTTCAAATAGGTAAAATGGCTAATGCTTAAAAGATAAATGGGTTCCCGGAAGAATAGCTTGAAGAATATCGGACTGGGCATAAAGCTGTCTATAAAAGTCTACGGAGCCAAAGTGCAGAGTTTCATTTACTTGTCAGTCTCATCGTCCTCTCATGCAATGTTACACGAAGATAAAAAGATGCTGTAATAGAAAAGTTGCCTTAACATGGGAGCCTAGGTGGTAAGGCTATTTAATAGTGTCCATACAAGTTTGTAGATCTGTCTAATCTTCATATGAAACTTCCAATCTTATATGTATTACCTATAAAATAAATGTTTTACTTGATCCACTCATCCTCTACTCTCTTCTTACAGAAATTCTTACTTATATCCTTAATGAACCTCCATTTATATATTTCATATCTGTCAGTACGTGTCCTAACTTTCTAAAATTACAATGACAACATAAATCGTCGTTTTTAAACACATTTACCTATTTATAAATTTAACTTAATGAAATCGTAGCATATTGTTTCCTATAAATGTAAATACTTTTTTTTGCCATCAAAATAACGAAAAAAAAAATACGAGGCTAAAATGACCAACAAATGACATCTGATACTTCACGTTGTGTGCTTTTAGTTTGTTGAAATTTAAAGATTAATATTAATCACAAGAATCTGGATCCGGCAATATCTACGCGTTCCTCTCTAAAATGAAAATCTCAGCAAAGATTCCTGAACGGACCGAATCTTTCATGTTTGCTAATATGTACATTCTTTTAGAAACCGGGGGGAGAGTGTTATTACGCAGCTCATCTCCCGGCTCGCTGCGTTATATTGCCCATGAAAGGACTGTGTAGCCGTGTCGGCGTTTGAGTTTGAGGGACAACTGCTGCGCCATTCTCTCTCTCTCTCTCTCTCTCTCTCTCTCTCTCTCTCTCTCTCTCTCTCTCTCTCTCTCTCTCTCTCTCTCTCTCTCTCTCTCTCTCTCTCTCTCTCTCTCTCTCTCTCTCTCTCTCTCTCTCTCTCTCTCTCTCTCTCTCTCTCAGTATAATAGAGAAACGAGAAAGAAAACTTGTTCCATCACGAGCTGTTTCTCAATGGATATATAATGTGGTCCGTCGGGCCTCGTAGGGCTTCGAGGTAAGAAAGTATGGCGGGAGGAGGGTCAGGTAATGGAGAAGAGGGAGGAATTTAATATCTCGTTTGTAATTTTGCTCCGCCTAAAGGGGATGAGGCAACTGCTGGAGGGAGAGAAGGCATGAGACAGGAGTACACACAGAAGAGGAGACAAGACGAGGAGGCGCTGGGGCCGGGAGGATCAATGCTGACCACAAATATACCAACCACCTTAAACACGACACGCACGGGAAATAAAAATGATAAAGAAATCTACAAATAAGGATGAATGAACAGGATGCGTAAGAGAAGTAGATATGATGAAGTGGTAAAGGGATAAAGGAATGCTATTAAGATAGAAGAAAATCTAGGAAAAAAGAAGGGATGGCGCAGGAAACGTGTGTATTCGCCTCATTAACTCCCCTGCTCCTACTTTTTTGTGCCTCATAATTAACACCTTAATGTTGTGTCCCTTGAAATCTTTTGTCATTTTTGTGCAAACTGGTTCTCTTTACATGGTAATTACATGTCTTCTTCCCTCCTTTCAGCCTCGCTACACAAGACATTCTATCCAAGCTAATCCCTATAATGGCCAGTTTCCTAACGCAAGAGCAGTATTAACCAGTATCTTCACTCGTTCATCCATTCACTATTAAATTCTAGACCAGAATTCCTTCCCTTGTATCTATTTCCTATAAGAGTGTCAAGACGCGCCTCTAACCGAAAAGCGAGAACTATTAAAAATTCCTTAGTATTTTTCTGGTATGGACAGCGTGTTGCATATTCTTTTATGTTCTTTACTTGGCCTGACTCCTGTACCGTAAAAAAAAAGAAAACAAAACTGACAACTAAAAATTTGAAAGGAAAAACAACCGGAGTCGAAAATGTATTAAAGAAAGCAGTAAAAACGAACTATTCTATACAAAGCGAATATATTTAAAAACAGACAACAAAAACAGAGGCAATATATTATGCAAGCAAACACATTAGAGAAAGAAAACAAGGAAAAAACAACAAGAAAAGAAGATAAAAACGCTAAGCCACCCCGCAGCTGCCTAATTAATGTCTCGCGTCGGGGAAGGAGAGACTGTGACTAAGCTCGCCTTAACACCTTGCAACGGCACGGTAATTAGGTTAGTAATCACCTGGATGGCACGGAGGCAGGAGCTACGTCGTTGTGTGTGTGTGTGTGTGTGTGTGTGTGTGTGTGTGTGTGTGTGTGTGTGTGTGTGTGTGTGTGTGTGTGTGTGTGTGTGTGTGTGTGTGTGTGTGTGTGTGTGTGTTTAAAGTGTGTGTGTGTGTGTGTGTGTGTGTGTGTGTGTGTGTGTGTGTGTGTGTGTGTGTGTGTGTGTGTGTGTGTGTGTGTGTGTGTGTGTGTGTGTGTGTGTGTGTGTGTGTGTGTGTGTGTGTGTGTGTGTGTGTGTGTGTGTGTTTCTTTCTACCTTTTTCTTTCATTCATTGCTTCTTTCCTTAACTCATCTACCTGTCTATCTTGCTTTTTTTTTTGCTATATTTCATTTTCTGTTTCTTTTCCTTTGTTTATCTTTGTTTTTTCAATCACTGACTCATTTTTTCTTTCCTTCCTTTTCTCTTTCTCTCTCTCAATCTCTCTTTCTATTCGTCACCCTTTATCTCTAAACTCACGCATACACACTCTTGCAATAAACATACCTCCCTTTATAGACCATCACCCTTCAATGCATTCACTTCACGCCAGCTCCCTTTTATTTCAGCCCTTTGTCGCCCAAGCACTAATGACCTGTGACCTTTGCCGCCTCGGGATGCTTGGCGTTCTCCGCGTGGCATCAAAAACCGCACCTTGCTTTCCATTTCCCGCAGCCTGAAGGAGGAGTCGCTTCGTTCCCTTCCCTTCCTCTAGCTCACGTGGCTGAAGGAATCTCTGGTGCTTATATTCACGCTAGAAATCACGACGAGGAAGAGGAGGAAGATGAGGTGGAGGAGGAGGAGGAGAGGAGGAGGAGGGGGAGGAGGAGGATAAGGAGGAAGAGGAGGAAGAGGTGCATGTGTTTGTTTTAGTTGTATATTGCAATTTGTAGGCATTATAATTATTGATTTATCTGTGTGTGTGTGTGTGTGTGTGTGTGTGTGTGTGTGTGTGTGTGTGTGTGTGTGTGTGTGTGTGTGTGTGTGTGTGTGTGTGTGTGTGTGTGTGTGTGTGTGTGTGTGTGTGTGTGTGTGTGTGTGTGTGTGTGTGTGTGTGTGTGTGTGTGTGTGTGTGTGTGTGTGTGTGTGTGTGTGTGTGTGTGTGTGTGTGTGTGTGTGTGTGTGTGTGTGTGTGTGTGTGTGTGTGTGTGTGTGTGTGTGTGTGTGTGTGTGTGTGTGTGTGTGTGTGTGTGTGAGAGAGAGAGAGAGAGAGAGAGAGAGAGAGAGAGAGAGAGAGAGAGAGAGAGAGAGAGAGAGAGAGAGAGAGAGAGAGAGAGAGAGAGAGAGAGAGAGAGAGAGAGAGAGAGAGAGAGAGAGAGAGAGAAAAAAAAAACTTAAACAGAGAAAAGGATGAGACAAAGTTGAAGTAGGAGAAGGAGGAGGAGGAGGAGAAAAAGGAATAGAAGGTGGAGGAGAATAATATAGGGAGAGGAATGTTTGAGAAAATGAGGCGTTGAGGGAAAGACGTTGAAAGATAAGAAGAAAGAGGAGGAAGATACGAATAGGTGCAGAAAAGAACGTATGAGGAAAAAATACAAGATGGAATATCGGAAGAAACCAAGTGATTGAGGAACAGAAGAGATGCTACTGAAGGGGATTGCCGAGGTATTCGATCATGGCGCGCAACTACCACGGCCATACAGCGGTGCCGGAGAGGAGAGAAAGAAAAAGGGGACGGGAGAGAATTCACGTCATCTGCTTGGAAGGAGGGGATGATGGGAGGTCATTTCGAGGAGGCTAAGCGGCCCTGACAGCCCACTGAGGGACCAAGTGGCTGTCCATCACGCGAGACATCCACCCAGCAGCTCAAATTACACGGGAGAAAAACGTGAATATTCTTTCTACACACACACGCAGACACGCACACACACATAGACACGCACACGCACACATATACTCCCTCGACGACCACTCACGAACACGCACACACCACCACCAAGGGAAACAGGCCCAAAATAAGTGTAAAATTATGGGTATGAAGACCATTAATCTTAATCAGCCAGTCCATTATCTCTTTCCCACTCTTCCGTCATGATATTTTTTTCTGTTTTTTTTTATAGATTTTTCCCTCGTCTCCATGGCTAGACACTCTCTCTCTCTCTCTCTCTCTCTCTCTCGCTCTCGCTCTCTCTCTCTCTCTCTCTCTCTCTCTCTCTCTCTCTCTCTCTCTCTCTCTCTCTCTCTCTCTCTCTCCTCTTCTTCTTTTTCTTCTTCTTCTTTTTCTTCTTTTTCTTTTTCTTTTTCTTTTTTACTTTGTCTTTCGTCTTCGTCTTCTTCTTCTTTTTCTTCTTCTTCTTCTTCGTCTTTTTCGTCTTCGTCTTCTTCATCTCCATCTTCTTCTTCTTCTTCGTCTTCTTCTTCGTCTTCTTCTTCTTCTCCATTCCTTTCCCTCCCTTTCTCGCTTCGCCATAACCCTTCAGATCATTTCTCTTCCGCTCTGTCGCTACTTTCTCCCAGCTACTCTTTATTTCCGACACCCTGCCCAATACTTCCCCCAAAGCCAACCAGCCCTTTCCTCCCTACTCCCTCCGTCTCTCTCTCTCTCACACACCCCACTCCGACCGTCCCTCCTCTTTCCTCTCCCACACTCCATCACTCTCCGTCCATGCTATATGAAAAGAAAATCACATCCATCAAAACTGTTAAAAAAAGAAAGTGGGTTGTGCAAGAGTAAAGGCGTGAGGAGGGAAAACGAAGGAAAGAAAGGAGACCAAGAATAGACGAAGGTTGGAGACAGAAATAGTAGAAGGCAAGACAGAGAGGGAAATGCTGGTAAAAACATATAAAAGGAAATGAGAAGATAGTGACGTGAGGTGTGAAAATAGAGATGTTGAGGGAAAAACGAGAAAGAGGAAAGAGACCAAGAATAGATGAAGGTAGAGGACAGATATAATGGAACGCAAGAAAGAAAGGGAAGGAAATGCCGGTAAAAATAGGAGGTGAGGAAGTAGCGACGTGAGGAGTGAAAATAAAGTTGACGAGGGAAAAACGAAAGAGAGGAAAGAGACCAAGAATAGACGAAGGTTGGGGACATATATAGTGGAACGCAAGAAAGAGAGGGAAGGAAATGCCGGTAAACATAGGAGGTGAGGAAGTAGCGACGTGAGAAGTGGAAATTGAAGGAAGGGAAACGAGAACAGACGAGAGTAAGACACAGCGGAAAAACAAAACAAAGGTAAGAAAACGAGGTACTGGCTGTATAAAATCATAAGGGAGGTGACTGAATGGTGTCGTAAGAAGGGAAAAAAAAGTAAAGGGAAGGAAAGGGTGCAAGAACAGACGAGGGTATAAGAGACAGAAGAGAAGGAACAAGTAACAAGAAAAAGATTTAGGGAAGGAAAGGGTGCAAGAACAGACGAGGGTATAAGAGACAGAAGAGAAGGAACAGGTGACAAGAAATGAGGTATTGTCTACTAAAAGAGGATACGTGAGCTGAGAGAGTAACGACGATAGGAAGGAAAAAAAGAGGATAGGAAACAATAACTAGAAAAGACGAGGGGAAGAGACACAGGAGGAGGAGGAGGAGAAACGCAACTAGAAGAAGAGGTGTTAGATGTTAAATAGAGTAAGGGAAGAAAGTGTGAGAGAGAGTAGTGACGTTTGAAGGGAAAAAAAGTGGGCAAAGGAAAAGGCACCAGAGCAGTTTGAGAGGAAAAGGAGTGGGTACTAACATCAGAAGAAAAAAAATCAGAAAAAAATGTGAGAGTGACAATGTGAAAAGGGAAAAAAGGAAAAGGAAAAATGGAAAGCTAAGGAAAAAAGACAAACTGAGAAAAAAAAGGATGGGGAGAAACGCTATTGCACAAGTGGAGGAGGAGGAGGAGGAGGAGAAAGAAGGAGAAAGAGGAGGGGGAGGAGGACAAGGAGGCACTGGTTGTAAAAATGAATGAGAGGGGATATGAGATGGTAATAATGTGAGAGACGGGGAAAAAGGAGTAGAAGAGAGCGGGCATGGATAGACAAGGAGGCTGGGACACAGTAGCAGAATAGGAGATGAGACCGTGAAGCCTTTTTGCCTATTGTGGGTCTTTCCTTCTTTAAGAGACGCTTCTATTCAATATACATCTATTACTGGTATGAGAGAGGAAAAGAAAAGTGCTGTATAAATCCTCTTACTGTTCATCCCCCTTCTGGAGTGAGAACGTCGAGGAAAGAAGATCAAATAACAATCACGAGAAGAATTAAGATCTGTGGAAGCTTTTTACTATTTGCATCTTTATTTTACACGAGAATGCCGACGAAATAAAACAATCCTCGTACTGTTCATCCCTTTTTTGGGGCAAGAAAGTCGAGGATAGAAGATAAAAATAACAATCACTGGATGAGTTAAGATCTGTGAAGGCTTTTTACTCCTCACCTTTTTTTTCTTTTGCACGAGAATGCCGACGAAATAAAACAATCCTCCTACTGTTCATCACTTTTTTGGGGGCGAGGAAGTCGAGGAAAAGAGATAAAAATAACAATCACTGGATGAGTTAAGATCTGTGAAGGCTTTTTACTCCTCACCTTTTTTTTCTTTTGCATGAGAATGCCGACGAAATAAAACAATCCTCGTACTGTTCATCCCTTTTTATGGGCGAGAAAGTCGAGGATAGAAGATAAAAATAACAATCACGGGCGGAATAAAGATCTGTGAAGGCTTTTTACTATTCGCATCTTTATTTTACACGAGAATGCCGACGAAGCAAAACAAAACCGTCACTCAGGAAATAAAGAAACGGCAGGATCTTTACGAGGGAGAGTAATGGGCGGCTTTACCTCGCACTCTCTCGGGTGATGAAATTCCATCTTACATAAAAAATGCCTTTACGACCTTGCCTTTATCCCCCCTCCCCCCCCCTCCCCCCCCCCGCCCCTTTTTTTGTGCACGACAATCCCGACGAAAGAAAAAATAGAACGATAATTTGAATAAAGAAAAGGAAGCATTTTTACAACAGTGTTAGAGTTCTCGCCTGGAGGCTTATAACGAGGCTGCCTTCCATGGTGATTTATTATATTCATCATGTATTCAAATGACCTTCAGAATAAAAAAAAATAAAGTATCCGCTGCACGTAGGAGGAGGAGGAGGAAAAATGAAGAGGACGAAGAGGACGAGGAAGAAGAGAAGGAGGAGGAGTAAGAGTTGAAGCGAGAGGAGGAGAAAAAGGGGAAGAAAGGGAAGAAGGAGAAAGACTAAAGAGAAAAGGAGGAACAGGAACGTCTAACAAGAGAATAAAGAAGGAGAGGAGGAGGGAGTCAGTCGGGAGATGAAGTGAGGCTGGGAAGGGGAGAAGGCAGAGCAGGGGAGGAGGCAGAGGAACAGTGGAGGAGAGCAGGAGGGAGGGAGGGAGGGAGGGAGATAATCGACACAATCAGTCAGGCAGCAGCGGCGGCGCCCAGAGGCCAGCTAATGAGCCCCGCGAGGCATGAGTATTAATGTTGCTGGGAGGGTGCGTGGGTGTGCTGACGGGAGGAGGATGAGGAGGAGGAGGAGGAGGAGGAGGAGGAGGAAGAGGAGAAGTCGGAGTAGGAGAAGGAGGAGGAAGAAAAGGAGAAGAAAATAAAGGAAAATAACACGAAGGAAAAGAGGAGGAGGAGGAGGAGGAGGAGGAGGAGGAGGGGAAGGAGAAGTCAGAGGAGGAGCAGAGGGAGAAGAAAGAGCAGCAGCAAGTAAAGTAAAATAAGAAAATGGAAAAGAGAAATTACTCGATCGTGAAGATGAAGCAATGAGGGAGGACGACAAGAGAGAAGATGAAGAGGAGGAAGAGGAGCAATAGAAAGAAGATGAAAGTGGCAGAAGGAAAGAAGAGGAAACAAGCAGCGGTGGGAAATTGCCGCCCTTCGTCTTCTTTGGATGCAGGAGAAGGACAGCTCGACAATACAAACAGGGAAGGGAAAGTCTCCTCGCCATTATTTTGTCTTTCACCTCGACGCTATTCCTGTTCTTTTCTATATTTCTTGCATAACCATTACTCGTGTGTGTGTGTGTGTGTGTGTGTGTGTGTGTGTGTGTGTGTGTGTGTGTGTGTGTGTGTGTGTTAATTTCAGCTTTACCTCGCAAATGCTCTTTTTACCCATGCCCATTTCAGCATCTTTTCTCATCTCCCTCTCTCTTTCCCCTCTCTTCCTCCTTAATCTCCCTCCATCGCTTCCAGTCACGCTCTCTCTCTCTCTCTCTCTCTCTCTCTCTCTCTCTCTCTCTCTCTCTCTCTCTCTCTCTCTCTCTCTCTCTCTCTCTCTCTCTCTCTCTCTCTCTCTCTCTCTCTCTCTCTCTCTCTCTCTCTCTCTCTCTCTCTCTCTCTCTCTCTCTCTCTCTCTCTCTCTCTCTCTCTCTCTCTCTCTCTCTCTCTCTTCTCTCTCTTCTTCTTCAGCATTCTCTCTTCCTTATCTAACTTTCCTCAGTATCCTCCTCTTTTCACTGCTCTTCTTTTTGCAGTGTTTCCTTACCCTTCTCTGCTCTTTCATCGCCTCCCTATTACACTATTTCTCTCAGCATCCCTCTTTTACAATGTTTCTCTCCAGCTTTCTTTCTTTCCTCTCCAACATCCTAATCCCTCCCTTATTCTTGTCTTGTCTCTTCACCTTCCTCATTCTCTCTTCGTCCCCCTTCCCTCCCTTCCCTTTTTACACTTCTCTTCTATCCGTCTCCCAAGTTCCGTCTCTCTCCTACAATTCAGGCTTCAGGGTTGTCACTTTGCCGCTGTTTTGCTACTGTTCACAGGTCAGCGAGTTTTCCGGCATGGGACAGACACATTGTTCCCCGCGCCTCCCCGGGTCACAGGCCATTCAACGTTATTCTGTTCCTTTTATACAATGTTGCCAGATTGTCGTACTCAGCCGCTTATATTTCCAGACTTCCTACCCTCAAACTGTCTTCTGGGCTCCAATAACGAGACTCATTTATAGTTATCGTTAAAAGAGTTAGATCCTGATGTCTCTTGGCAATGGTTAGGCGTCAGAAACCGGTAAATATTATGCTTTGAGTACGATAACTTGGCAACGGTGGTTTTATAATATCTGCTGAGCTCAGTGAAACCCTCAGGCGTATCTTAGATTTGGTTTTGTGATAGCTTTAGGTCCTATAATGTCTTCTTGTCCCCATTGCTTATTTATTCCAGCCACTCCCTTTCCTTCGTTCTGATGTTGAAAGGTCGCCCGTCATCAATAAGTCCAGATAACCGCGAGAAGTGTTCAAATTTTCAGGGCATTGTCGTATATTCCGTCCCTGGAGTCTTTCTTTTCCAATTCCATTATTTTTAAGATACTTGCTTCCCTTCGTTTTGATGGAGAAAAGGCGCCCGTCACCACTATCAAGTCCAGCTGAAGCCTCGTACCGTTCCAGTTAGGTGAAGTCTTTTTACATAACCTCTAAAAAATTTCAGGGATTCGCCTTCTTTCTTTCCCTCCATCTCTCAGCTAACCAAGCCACTGATGATGAAAAGTCTCCCTCCATCACTCTTCCGTCCAGTTAATACTCCATAGCGTTCAGGCGGGCGCGGTCTTCTTACACAACCGCTAGAGATTTGTACAGACTCAGCTTCGTATCCTTCTTCTCTCATCCCACCACCACCACCACAGAGCCACGCCACGCCCTATATCTCCCACCACACTCACGGCTCCAGCAACTTTCACACCTGCCTAATGCCGCCCCAGCCTCGCCCTGTTTCAGTTTATCCTTTCACACTATCCTTGTTTTATCTGCTCTACACTGTCCATACTTTACACTTCTTCCTTTCACACTCTTTGTTTGACTCTCTTTCTTCGGGCAATATCGCGCTTCATGAAATTTCTCTACCACCCTTCATCTATCTTCCCTTCCCCCCCCCCAGCCCCTCCCCGCCACATTGCCTCTCTCCACCTCTGAAATCTTTACCGCCTTTTCTTTTCACAAAATCGCCCGACTCATCCCTTTTTTCTGCTCACCCTATTGATAACTTTTCTTGGTTTGTTGGAAATCGTCCAACAAATCCGTTTCCTGTCCTTTACGAATTTCTAGTTTAATGTTTTTACCTGAACTTGAATGAGTAGAACATCGAAGTTATGTTTTATTTCTATTGCATTCTTTACGCTTCAACCGCACTACAGTAACTACATAGTATTTTTTGACAATAGAGGAGAACGTTCAGGCGTAACAGTTAAAGTTAGGGGCATACGCTAAAACTGCGCGTGACCTCGGTGCTCATCTCCGTCGCATTAGCAGCAAAGTCTGTGGGAAACCATTACCCCGGGACACAGGGCAGGTGTGATATCTGGATTATTATAGTTTATCTTTCCCAGGTTTCCCCAGGTACTAGTTTATCGACAAACAGGAAAAGGAGGATGAAGAGCTGGGTGAGCTGCGCTCCGACTACCCCGGGCCGGGATTCAAACCTGGGTCTGCAGATTCGTAGCTAGGCAAGCTAACCACTGCACCACGGAGGAGACTCAACGGATTAACCGTTCAATGGGATAGCCAAAACAAAAAAATAACTCGAAACACTGCTCACTCAGAAAAAGGACTGGGTGAATTGAAAATGAATCACAGTGCATCATTTTCCACCGCCTTGTCTTTTTTTATTCTCCTAGAGAGCTAGACCATCATTCTTCTTAGTCTTTCTTCTCTGTCTAAATTTTTTGATGTCCCCTGAATTCGAATGATTGTACGATTAGCATTATATTCTTAAGGATATTTTTTCTCGGGTGGTGAAGATGTCCTGTAGATATAGCGGCAAGACTTCGGTATGAACTGCAAATCTTAAACACTTTTACTTCTAAATGAAAAGTAAAGAACCTTTCCTCCTCCTAATTCCTCACCATTCGGCGCTCTTCCAGACAACAAACACGCCCACACCAGCCTCCAACTCCAACAAACTCCCGCCACCCCACCACCACACCACAATCACTTCTACTACTGCACACACACACACACACACACACACACACACACCCACACACACACACACACACACACACACACATCTCCAAATTAGTCAGCCCACAACGCACATTCCATCTTCCACCAAGTTAGCCACGCGCCAAGCAACACACACACACACACACACACACACACACACACACACACACACACACACACACACACACACACACACACACACACACACACACACACACACACACACACACACACACACACACACACACACACACACACACACACACACACACACACACACACACACACACACACACACACACACACACACACACACACACACACACACACACACACACACACACACACACACATCTCTCTCTCTCTCTCTCTCTCTCTCTCTCTCTCTCTCTCTCTCTCTCTCTCTCTCTCTCTCTCTCTCTCTCTCTCTCTCTTTCATTCTATCATCTACATATCTACAACTCACCATCACATCTGCTTCTTCATAATTTAACATCCGCATCTTCCTACATTTTCTCAACATTCTCTTCTTCCTAGACTCAAACATTTTCCTTCTCCTAACCTTCCCTATTTAAGTTACCCTTCTCTTTCTCATCCTTATTTTCTTCCATCGCTCCCACATCCACACACCTCAGCGTCTTCGCAACCTGATCTTCTGCCTTGACCCAGATACGTTCTTTCCCCCCTCGCACCCACACCTCTTCTATTCACACCAAGCCTTGTCTATTGATGTCACGCCCTCCATTTTTCACCTTCACTCGTCTGGAGCAAACAAACCTTTCCCAATCTTCTCTACTCGTCAGCAGAAAACCCCTTCTTCCCCTCCTCCTCTTCCTCCTGCTCCCCCTCCTCCTCTTCCTCTTCCTCTTCCTCTTCCTCTTCCTCTTCCTCCTCCTCCTCCATTCCGCACACATCCTTTACGTTCCCTTCACCCTCTCCTAAACAAACCTCTTTATCACTTCCAACATTCCTCATCATAGACAACCTCGTGTTTCTTCTCTTCTCCTCCATCCCTTCTTCCTTCTCCTCCTCCTCCTCTCTCTGACGTCTTCTCTTTCTCCTCCTCCTCACATCCATCACGTTTTCTTAACTCGTTTTCGCTCTGTCCAAACTCTTCACTGAAAGTTCACTTATTAGCACCATGGCAACTCCAACAAATAAATAAGCAAATAAATAAATAAATAAATAAGTGAGGAAACGGGTACAGCGCCAGTGTCCCCCAGAACACGAAATTCTCCCTCTGCTCACTCTCCTAACCATGCGTACACCTGCACCGCCCCATCTCGTCACCAACGCCCGGCCGCTGCTTCGAAACACACGCCTCGCTTTGATCCACACGCCAGCACATATACAAACACATACATATATGCATTCATACATTCATAAATGCTGTGACGACAAACAATAAAATATATGACTACACACACACACACACACACACACACACACACACACACACACACACACACACACACACACACACACACACACACACACACACACACACACACACACACACACACACACACGCACACACACACACACACACACACACACACACACACACACTCGGTGGACGAATGTTCGCTTCAAGAAATATAATATATATTTGAGAGAAATTATTTGGTGCGTTTGTGGTCGCAAAGAAAACGCTTTTTCTTTTTTAAAAGTCGAGAGAAAAAAGACGGAGGCATCTTTTAGACAGTTCTTCTTTTCCCACTTTGAGAGCGACGCATGGCAGGTTACAAAGGCCCGCACGCAAGGCTGGCACACCGTTACAAAGGAGCGCTTCACACCCACACGACGCTGAAAGAGAATTGCATGATGAGGTGATGGTGCTGTTCTTCTTTTCTGTGTTCACCGCATGCCTATCTGTAAGGGAACAAAGAGAAAAAGATATCCCTAGATAACTTAAAACGAAAATAAATAAAGTATATATACGAAAATAACCCATTTATTGATGACAAGAATCTATTTAGTGATGATATTTCCGGTCTGAGACTCTAAATATCAAGGCGATTATAAATTATAATCACAAAAAATGAAGGCATAAAAAAAATAATAACTTACATATTTTCTTGTTACCAGGAATCAGAGCAATGCAATAACATGCACATTGGAACACAGACTGAAGTTACGAGTAGGATGCCCCTTCAAAAAAAAAAAAAAGTCCAGGAAATGATAAAATTCAAGTAAAATTTTGGACCCGTTTGGAATAGTTTCTGTATGCAAAGAAAAATGCCAAGACTTTTTTTCTCTCTCTCTCTCTCTCTCTCTCTCTGTCTCTGTCTCTGTCTCTCTCTCTCTCTCTCTCTCTCTCTCTCTCTCTCTCTCTCTCTCTCTCTCTCTCTCTCTCTCTCTCTCTCTCTCTCTCTCTCTCTCTCTCTCTCTCTCTCTCTCTCTCTCTCTCTCTCTCGCCGCCACACTCCTTCCCTCCGTAAAATCACACATAAAAGGAAGAAGTTTAATTTAATCTCGGCCGAGTAAAGAAAGGAATGTAAGTTCTTTTTCCTCTCCAGTTACTTTCTTCTTATGGAATATAAAAGACTCGGGAGTGGAAGCTTTACGTGGAAACGAGGGAGACTATTGCTTCTGTGAGTCTGTCTATCTATCTATCAGTATCTGTCTTTTTGTCTGTCTGTCATTTTGTCTGTCCATGCAAATTTCTTCTGTGGGTCTATTTATCTATCTCTTTAACTATGCTTCCTCGTCTGTCTGTCTGTCTGTCTATCCAATTATCTATCTATCTATGTATTTTCTATATTTCTGATTTTTGTACGTCAGTTTCTCTATTTTTTTTTCTATATTTTGTTTTTGTCTGTTTGTTCATTTGTCTATCAGTGGAACACTTATCTAACTGTCTATTTTTACCTATCTATCTACCTATCTATCTATCTATCTAACTATCTATCTATCTATCTATCTATGTTTCTACCGGTGTCCAGGTTGTTTGTGTCCTTCCGTCTCTCTCACAAAGGCTCCAAGAATAGCCACTTTCTCCCTTTAACGGATTTTATGACCGGGAAAAGAAAATAATGCTCTCTCGCTCTCTCTCTCTCTCTCTCTCTCTCTCTCTCTCTCTCTCTCTCTCTCTCTCTCTCTCTCTCTCTCTCTCTCTCTTGCTCTCTCGCTTTTTCTCTCCCTCTTTCTTGCTCTCTACTTGCCTATATTCAAGTTACATAAATATCGTTATTCCATGTCGAAATATAATAATTTACTAGAATACGTCGCCTCCTCGTTAATTAAACATAAAGTCATCAACAGTTGTATTCTAAGCTCATTTCCCTTTGTAACCATGCCAACTAACTAAACATCTGTAGCTTCTGTATAAAGCAAGATGGCGCCACTATAAAAAAAAATCCACTTGACTGAGGTATAACGGGCTGGGGCCGACTACCAGCCCCAGCAAGGAATTATATCGGCGCCATATGCGGAACGTAACAAAAATGATAATAATAATAATAATTTTTCGCCTTCGTTGAATTTTCCATTACCTTACATTCATTTACTTAAGCGTGCTAGCACACCTGCGCCATATTATTACAGAGAAAAATTAATATGCCGGCTGTAGCAAATAAGCCGTAAAAGTGGTTCACGGAAGGATCACAGAGGGAACAAGGGGAGGGTGAAGGAAGGGGGAAAAGAAGGGGGCCTGGCATACTAATATTACTGAAACTGGTGTCCGGGGAATGGCCTGGAAAATGAGAACTTGTAATACGCAGGAAGTGGTCTGAATTAATGTGCTGTGTAGAAGTATTATTAGCAGCAGTAGCAGTAGCAACAATAGAAGTAGCAACAGTATTAGTATTAGTAATTGTTGCTGCTTTTATAGTTGAGTTAATTACTGCTGTTCATATTATTGCCATTGTTATCAGCATCCACACACTTCACATAGTCACGCCTGCCTGGCTCATCCTTGCCTGAAGATTGAAGAGAGAGGGTGAGAGAAGTGCACGACTAACCTGAAGGGGGAAGGAGGAAAAGTTCTCGGGAAGGGAAAGGAAGGAAGAGGGTAGGAGGAGAAAGAGAAGGTAAAAATTCAGGCAGAGGGCGGAGTGGAAGGTGAAGGATTTGAGAGGGGGAGGGAATAGGCACTGGCTGAGGAAGACTGAGGGGAGAGGAAGAGGTGTAGGAGGATGCAAAAGGAGAGGGAAGATAGTTTTTATGGAGGGAGAAGGAAATAAAGAGGAGTAGGAGGAGTAGGCAGAGGCAGAGGAGGGGGAGTGTTTAAGAGGGCAGAGAGGAGGAGGAGAGGGAGGAATAGGAGGAGTAGGCCGAGGCAGGTAAGGGAGGGGGTTGCTTAAGAGGGCAGAGGGAGGGGTGGGGGGACAGTGCTTAACAGAGATTCATCGTTCCTCTTCCTGAGATTAGAAAAAGGCACCGTTGGGAATTCTCGTTCTCTGCATTACATCGGTGAGAAGGGGATTGGAGTCACATGTTTCTACACTCCCGCCCTCGCCCCTCTTTTTCGTCTCGCGCTGGTGGTGGTGTTTCCGTCCCGCGAGACTTAAAACCCACTCCCACTCTCTGCCGCGCTCCGTCAGATCTCCAGCAAAAAAAAAAACCTGCGAAGCGAATTCCTCTTTAGATTATTTCCGGAGAGACGAGAATGTGAGGTGCGTTTTTTCCTCTCTTACGGGAAGACGGTCCACGCAGTTAAATGTTTTGACGGGAGGAACTTCAGTGTGTGTTGTAGAATTCATGTGCGTGTCCAAACGCCGAGAAATGATGAGAAAGGAGGTACTTAATCGAGATTCCTTGACGCACTGAATACCCCATTAAAACATTACCTTGAGAGTAAAATAAATAACAGACAATAACTTTCTAAACACAAGAAAAACTAGACGTTTGAGGTGATATACCTTTAGCAGCGGAAGTGAAGGTGTCCATAAAAAAAGAAATATAGTGGACGAACAACAAAGGATGAGAAACACCTTAAGTTCGTTTTTCTTAAGACTTTGGCACCTGTCGGCTTCAAGAGCATAAAAGATGCAAAATAAAAGACAAAAGACATGAATAAATAAAACAAATATATGACATCTTAAGACTTAAAGAGAAATAAACAAAGAGAACCCAAGTAAAATAAAACGAGAACACTGGAAAAACACAGAAGAAAAGAAGGAATTCCACAAGAAGAAAACGAGGATGAAAGGAAAATAGGAGGAGTCGGTGATAAGAGAGGACGTGGATAAAGTCTTAATGGACCGAGGAAGAAAGGAGAAATAATAATTACAGAAGATAAGAGGAGGGAATTCAGCAGCTCTTTGTGAACCGGAAAATTGAGGAAGCGTTAATGATGCGGGAGGTAAAAAAATATAACAATGAAGAGCAATACTGGAAGAAGAGTGGTGAGAAAAGGTGAAAACTAAACTGAGAAACATATTAAACAAAATTGGGGAAAAAAATAGAATATGAAAGTAAAAGAGAATAATTATAATGAGGGATACGCTGCAATGGAAGTTATATGAAAGCAGAAACTAATCAAAATGTGAGAAGTGAATTAAGGAAAATATAAACTGAAATGGAAAACGAAAAGACTAGCTAACTAAACTTAAAAGACATAGCAATGATTATACTGAAATGGAAACTTACTTGAATGTGAGAAATGAACCGAGGAAACTCCAAAAATGAAATGGAAAAAGGAAATGCGAAAATAAAAAGACACAGCAACGAAAATAACCAAACACCAAGAGAAGTGGTAATGTAAAGTATATCGAGGCAGAAAGCTGAGAAAATATGGAAATTGACCTGAGAGAAATATAAACTGGAAGGAAATAAAGGGAAATATGAGAGTAATAAAAAATATATCTGAAAAGAGCCATACTGAAGGATAAGTGGTAATGGAAAATATATTGTAATAGAAACTTGTTAAAATGCGAGACCTGAACCGAAGAAAATATGAAATGAGATAGAAAAAAAAGGAAATACGCAAGTAAAAATAACACATCTGATAAAGAGCAATACTGCTTTACTGGAAAATATATCAGGATAGAAAGCTTGTGAAATTGTGAGAATTGAGCCGATAATAATATAGATAAAATGGAAATAGAACATATGAAAAAATACGCAGGACACGAAACAAAATCAAGTTGAACGTTGAACAATAATGGAAGTTAAATTGAAAGAGACAGAAGAAAAATTTTGAATCGGACAAAACAGAATATTTGAAAAAGGAAACATGAAAAAAAAAAATATTAACAACGATGAAGAATAATGGAAGTAAAGAATGCAAAGAAATAATTGAGAAATATAAATAGCAAATATGAAAAAAAATACAACGGAAACAAAAGATGATCTCGATGATATTAAAGATAAAATATATATTAAATTCAGAACACCAATGCAGAAAAAAATGAATAAGAGAGTAAGTGTTAACGAGGACAAAAGCGAAGACTCAAAAATACGAAAAGAAGTGATGGTGATAATGTGATAATGCAAGATAAAAACGAAGAGAGAACAGACGTGAGAGACAAAGGAGTGAGTGGACGAGGAGAATGAGGAGAGTGAGGAGGAGGAGAAAAAGAAGGAGACTCGATTACGACGCAGGGAAAACAAAAGGTAAGAAGTAAATCCACACTATTACCTCCGTGCTGCGAGGCGACGAGATGAAAGTCGATGAAGGACGAGCGAAGCGATTAGGAAGCCTTCGCTCTATTGCCTCGAGGACTTGTGGATATTATTGTTACGATCATTTCGGGAACTTTCTTCTTAATCAGATTCGAGTCTCGCGGCCAATTTTTCGAGAGGAACATCATAAAGGTTAAAAAATAGATCCTTCTCTGATGTTTTGTGATCCTTAAAAAGCCTTCGATCCTCTCTTCAAGACTTATATTTACAGTTATTTCCTGATATTGATGGTGATGATAATAGTGGTAAAGATGATGATTATAATAAGGGTAATGATGATGATAATGATAATAATAATGATAATGAAAATAGTAATGATAACAATACCAAAAAATAAGAACAATGAGAGATAAGAATAATATGAAGAAAGAAAACAACGAAATACTGCGTACTAAATATAATGTTTCAGACGCACGAGCGAAGCACTTCCTAAGCTTACCTCATTGTCCCTTTTATTCTCTTCTCTTTAAGCAGCTTTTCTTAAGAGATTAAGTGCGCGTTTATCTTTTAAGGCGGCCGTGAATGCTATCTTAAAACACACACACGCAAGCAGGCACGCACACACGCACGCACACACACACACACACACACACACACACACACACACACACACACACACACACACATTGCAAACAACATATTTTACTTTCAAACAAACAACCGAATAACAAGCCTCCAGGGGGTTTGGGCTCCTTTGATCTGACGAGTAACATTTTCTTATACAACGTTAAAAAAAAAAAGAGAAAAATGAAAATCAGCGGGAAAGAATCTCCTCCAAGGGTCAGCGTTCTTTTGATGACGGGAAAGGTAAATCTTCCTGATCTGTCCTGCTGTTTACTTATCCTCTTTCCTCTTTTTCCTCCTTCAGTTTCTTCTCGGAGCAACTTACTTTGATCTCCCTCAAATACCTGGGCCATATTACTAAACATTTCGTCGTCCAAGAACACATATTTGACAAGGCTTGCATAGGAGTTTGGGACATTTCCGGGAGTAGTTTTATGGCCATGGTGGTAGTTTGACCCTTCCTCTGTGCCGTGAACCTAAAGAAACACTCATTAGAATCCGATAGACCCTCTCTTTGACCTTTAGAAAGAGGTAATGTGAGAAGCTAAAGTGTCTTACAATATCGACCCTACTTTCGCTCTGCATACAGTAGAATTAGTTTACATTTTCTACACATAATTCACATTCTTTGTTCATTTTATTGTTTACTATGATGAGCGGTTTTACTTTCCAGTAGAATTATTCTTTACATTTTCGACACACAAATCACATTTTTATTTGTTTCATTGTATACATGGTGAGCATTTTTTTATAGTATTTTTAACACTATATCACAGGTGCTAACCATATACAAGGGCCTTGTCCGCCCTCGTATTGAGTATGCATCTTAAGTCGGAGGGGGGGGGGGGGGGGGGCCCGCCACGCACTCAGCCCCATTGGACAGGGTAGAGTCTAATTACGCTCTTCGTTTCATCAACTCCTCTCCTCTCACTGACAGTCTCCAGCCTCCTAAATTCCACAGCCATGTTGCCTCTCTTTCTATCATCTATCGATATTTTCACGCTGACTGCTCTTCTGAGCTTGCTAACTGCATGCCTCCCCCCCTCCCGCGGTCCAGTTGCACACGACTTTCTACTCAAGCTCCTCCCTATACTGTCCAGATCCCTTATGCATGAGTTAACCAGCATGGGGAGGCGGTGGCTGAGTGGTTAGAGTGACGGCCCTGCGTTCAGGAGCTCCAGGAGGGACGCGGGTTCGAATACTGGCCGCCGTACAGGTGAGGTTTTTCGGTCACCGCCGAATGGCCTAAGACTACCCACATGCTGGCCTGAAGACCACCATCAACCTGGGCTCTAGATAACCTCTCCAAAGAGAGGCTCAAAGATGAGTTCCAGGGGCAGCATGAGCCAACACAAGATGGCGCCACTAAAAACACTCGCCTGCGCCAGAACGGGCTGGGCCGACCATCAGGCCCCACCGGGGAGAGGCCTTGGGCCGACCATCAGGCCCCACCGGGAAGAAGCCTACCAGCGCAATAGGCCACGACGTAAAAAAACAAAAATCTTAACTCTTTCATCCCTCACGCTGGTAAACTCTGGAACAATCTTCCCTCATCTGTATTTCCTCCTGACTACGACTTGAACTCTTTCAAAAGGAATGTCAAGACGCCACTCCTCCTGAAACTGACCTCACTTTTGGCCACTCCTCTTAACTCTTTTTATAGGAGCAGTGATTTGCGGTCTTTTTTCATTATTTTTTTTTGCTCTTGAACTATTTCATTTAATGAAAAAAATATCAACCTTGCAAGGGGGAGTGAGTGTCACCCTCTAGGTAGAAACCCAATTGTGTTCGTAGACGAAAGTTGATTGAGGTAAGGATGATCTTCAGTCACATTCATTATTATCATACATTATTATTCATTATTATATACACTATACATTCATTAGGAGTTCAGCGTTCACCACATTCTAACGCTAACTACTTAAGAACATAAGAACATAAGAACATAAGAACGCAGGAGTCTACAAGAGGCCGGTAGGCCTGTACAAGGCAGCTCCTTTGACCCTAAGCTCCCGTGTATCTAACCCCACCTAATATCGCTGTCCATGAATTTATCTAATCTATTTTTGAATGTGACAATTGTATTGGCACTCACCACATGACTGCTAAGCCTATTCCACTCATCCACCACCCTGTTAGCAAACCAATTTTTGCCTATGTCCCTGTTGAATCTGAATTTATCCAGTTTAAACCCATTACTTCGTGTCCTACCCGGTTCTCTTACCAACAAAACCTTATGAATGTCTCCCTTATTAAAGCCCTTCATCCATTTATAAACCTCGATCATGTCTCCACGCACCTTTCGCCTTTCTAGAGAATGCAAGTTTAACTGTTTGAGTCTTTCCTCGTATGGCAAGTTTCTCAACCCCTGAATCATCTTAGTCATCCTCCTCTGCACCGATTCTAACATTTTGATATCCATTCTATAGTAAGGTGACCAGAACTGAACCGCATAGTCAAGATGAGGTCTAACTAATGCTAAATGTAGTTTGAGGAAGACTTTGGGGCTTCTGTTGCTTACGCTCCTTGAAATAAATCCCAGTACCCTATTAGCTCGATTTCTAGCTTGAATGCATTGTGCCCTTGGACGGAGATCAGAGCTCACTAAGACCCCTAAATCCCTCTTGCACCCAGACCTGCTTATGAGAGTGTCATTTAAGCAATAGTTATGTGAGGGGTTGTTCCTACCTACACTCAGAATACTGCACTTCCCTACATTGAACTCCATCTGCCATTTATCCCCCCAGTCATACAATCTGTTGAGTTCACCTTGGAGAATACTAGCGTCCCGATCCGACTCAATTACTCTACCGATCTTGGTATCATCTGCAAATTTACTAACATCACTACTAATTCCTGTATCTAAGTCATTGATATAAATAATAAACAAAAGTGGACCCAATACCGAACCTTGTGGGACCCCATTCGTAACACATCCCCAGTCAGATCTTTTACCATTAATTTGCACTCTTTGCTTCCTATTGCTAAGCCATGCCATGACCCAGTTCAAAACTTTACCCTCTACTCCGTGAGCCTGTAATTTAAGCAACAGTCGTTGGTGAGGAACTTTGTCAAACGCTTTACTAAAATCAAGATAGATAACATCATAATTTTCATCTCTGTCAACCGCCTCAAATACTTTATTGTAGAAGGACAAGAGATTGGTGAGGTATGACCTACCTTTTGTGAACCCATGCTGCGAGTCGTGAATTAAGCTATGTTTCTCTAAATGCTCCCGAATATTCCTGGCTATTATGGACTCCAGCATCTTGCCTAAAACCGATGTTAAGCTAATTGGTCACTGCTCCTCATTTTGGAGATTAGTACCGATGGACTTCCTAGTTTTCCAGTACCAGCCAGCCGTGTAAAAAGATCGGGTGAGCATACGTAGATGAACATTAAACCTAGGGATACAATGTGAATACAGAGGATCAAAACCACTGTAGCCTCAAAAATACGTCAAAACACGTCGCGCTAAATATTACCGGGAAATAGTCAGGTTCACCCAAACGCACACTAAAACATTATGATTTTCAAACATTAATGATGTATCACATTTAACACACACAATGAAGCCGGTGAGTTTTCCCCTTTAATATATATATCGGCGTAAAGTATAATGCTGTGTGTGTGTGTGTGTGTGTGTGTGTGTGTGTGTGTGTGTGTGTGTGTGTGTGTGTATGTTGTGAATCTAGTAGTGCTGTGCTGTGTGTTCTCTTCATCAAAAGGAAAAAAGAGGGGAATGTGCGGGCGTGATTGGGAACACTGTACCTGAGGCGCCAATAAGCGTAGCACCTGGCGTCAACATGCCTGTGTGTGTGTGTGTGTGTGTGTGTGTGTGTGTGTGTGTGTGTGTGTGTGTGTGTGTGTGTGTGTGTGTGTGTGTGTGTGCGTGCGTGCGTGCGTGCGTGCGTGCGAGCGTGCGTGCGTGTGTGTGTGTGTGTGTGTGTGTGTGTGTGTGTGTGTGTGTGTGTGTGTGTGTGTGTGTGTGTCATTGTAAAAATAATGATAATAATATTAATATTATTAATAATAAAAATAATAATAATAATAATAATAATAATAATAATAATAATAATAATAATAATAATAATAATAATAATAATAATAATAATAATAATAATAATAACAATAATAAACGGCTTATTGAGGATAAAAGGCAGCCTTACTGCTGAAAATATACAAACATACAGAGCAAAAACAATAAATGAACAAGCAACAAGCAACTAACCCAAAAGGCAGGGGGCAACATATATTGCCAGGTGTAAAACTAGCAAACCAGCTAAGTTTGAGAAGTGGGAAGAACATTATTCTTATATCTCTCTGCTCAAGCCCTGATGAGGATCAAGCGGTTGGCATGCCTCGTCAACCTTTGTGGTTGAGGGGCTGGGGGAGGGAGGAGGTTGCGGTGAGTGGGGGGGCGAGGAGCCGCTATCCGAACCTCTCAAGTGGCATGACAAATTGAACACATAGCTTGGGAAGCCCCAGGACTTGGAGTGCCTCCTCATAGGTTTTGTAGGCAGTGCCGAGTATAGTCTTGATTGCCCTCATCTGTGTGTATGTGTGTGTGTGTGTGTGTGTTTGATTTTCCGTGTGTGTGTGTGTGTGTGTGTGTGTGTGTGTGTGTGTGTGTGTGTGTGTGTGTGTGTGTGTGTGTGTGTGTGTGTGTGTGTTTGATTTTCCGTGTGTGTGTGTGTGTGTGTGTGTGTGTGTGTGTGTGTGTGTGTGTGTGTGTGTGTGTGTGTGTGTGTGTGTGTGTGTGTGTGTGTGTGTGTGTGTGTGTGTGTGTGTGTGTGTGTGTGTGTGTGTGTGTGTGTGTGTGTGTGTGTGTGTGTGTGTGTTTGATTTTCTGTGTGTGCGTGCGTGTGTCTTTGTTTCTAGGTGCGTGGCTAATCTTAAGCCACCACGTTTGATGGGCACTAATGAATGTCTTTTTGTAAGGCACTAATGTATATAATATCATGTAGATACTATATGTAAGGAATGTACATGTTGAGACACAAGCTCTGTATGGCGCCACCAGATGTTTAATTAAGATGAACTAGATTGTTGTTAGCCTTGAAAGAGAGTGGCGCCACACCTGGAATGTGCTGTAGTGGACACCGGCTGATTCGAGGTCATCACCGGCGAGAGCCAGGACTAGCGGCGGGGAAGGCAGATCAAGACCAGGGCCGAGAGAATGTGTCCTTTGGAAAATTTAAAAAGTAGCGCACACCCCACCACGGAATTGAACCCACTGGCGGCACAGGGGTTGCCAGATGGTCTGTCCGAGGGCACTTAGGAAAGTTTTAATAACGGCGCACACTGAGCTCCCTTAGCCTCAGTCGGTACCGAGACGTGTAGAAGTCTCGAGTACAAGAAACCAAAACAGAGGGTATGAGGAGGGAGGAAATAGGAGGAAAATAAAATAGTTGTCGGGGATCGCTACTGCCCCCGCGTCCCATAAACTAACTGAGTACGTTGTAGTGTCCGTGTACGTTTTTTTTTTTTTTTTTTTTGTGTGTGTAATTGTGTAATTCCTGTCTGGTCGTGTCTCTTTCCCCTACGGAAACACACAGTGCTTATAGTACCCTTTCTTTGGGTAGGCTGGACTACTCACACACACACAACAAACAACACTCACAACTGCCTGACGTCGCGCGTCGCGTACCTACTACCAGGCTACGTGAAGAAAGATAAAGCCACCCAACACCCATGCACCCAGATCATGAGAATCATCAGAATCACGCTCTCCGCCTTCCCCCCCCCACACCCAACAACCAAACACAAGTTATCTCGTATGACTCTGTGTTATCCAGTTATGTGTTGTCACTAACATCAAACATCAGTACATCAACATCAACTAAAAAAATAAAACGGATAGTAAGTGTGTTTTCGAGTTCAGCTCGTCACACAGTTATTATGGTTGTGTCCAAGCTTGTGTTATATTGCCAGCAGACATCAATAACATCAGTAACATCATCACGAGAAACATCTATAATATAAAAGTAAAAACGATTGATAGGGGCAAGGACGATGTTCCGTCAGTGTTCACCAGAACTTATTATTCATCACTTATATCAGTATTATGTTGTGTAGTGTGATTCAGACATATCCAGAACATCAGTATCAGTATAATCAAACATATCAACTAAAAAATGTATTTCTCTTGACAAAATAAATATAAATATATTAAATAAAAAATGATAAAAAAGTGTAAATAAACTGAATAATGAAACCTGTGGCTGTGTGAGCTCGATTTCCTCCTAATTTCCCTGTGAGACAGATTCTTGACAGGTTCGGGAGATGATCGGAATTGGGGCCGGGGAATCGAATCCGGTTGTGAGGCAGGTTCTCTGAGGCCGCAGCTATGTGTGTGTGTGCAGTGTGTGTGTGTGTTGTGTGTGTGTGTCACACACACACTGTATTTTTGTTTTTCTTTTTTATTTTATTTAAGTTTTTCTTTCAATACACTTGCCAAACCAGTCTCAAACCAGTTATACCAGTGGATTTCAAGTTAATTTCAATACATACAAATAAGTTTGAAAAAAACTGAAATAAAAAAATCCAATCGGAAAAAACCTCTCAACATCTCTCATCTCTCTCTCTCTCTCTCTCTCTCTTCTCTCTCTCTCTCTCTCTCTCTCTCTCTCTCTCTCTCTCTCTCTCTCTCTCTCTCTCTCCTCTCTCTCTCTCTCCGGGTCTGGAAATTCTGAAAATGTGGATTTGCACAAAATCTCATGAAAAACGGAACGAAATCACACTGCGAAAATTTTGTGAATCTGGGGCCAGTCTTCCAATGGCGTCAAAAATCCAGAACGTTACTGGGACCGCCTGTGTTCCTTCACAACCACCCTGGACGCTTCGACCCTGATCAAGACGGGCGAGGCGAACAGCAAGATCGTGTGCCTCGCATTGTGTCGGCTTCTAAAGGCGACTCCTCACACTCACTGTAAATACGTGTAAGACTGCATAATATAGTTAAAACTTAACGCAAGTCTTTATAACCACAGTTGTCGTATAAAATATGAACGTATTTTCATATTATTGTTCTGTTGTTTATTAAATGTTCTGTTCAAGAAAAAGAATACTCATAATTTTAGTAAGTTAGGAAACGTACTAAATCCTGGATCGGCTATGGTGATGTTAGGTGCGCCTATTCACAACTTTATGGTAAGGCCTTTTGTTACTTCACGAACTTCAATCAACTCTGAGGTGCAAGCAACTGTGACTACAGCCCAGGCAGCGAGTAACAGAGTGAGCCTGAACACCTGGTCATCACCGGTGGATTGCCCCCAACAATACACGTGTTGCCCTCAACAGACATATAAGCAAGCAGTACCAAAAGACTAACATTTTGAACAACTAGACGAGGAAAGGTATTGCTTGTAAGTTTATCAGTATATTTTATTGATGGTGTTCGCTCGCACTCCACAGTTCAAATTATGATACATATGTGGAAAAGACTATGATTAAGCTTCCTCTGGTATCTCAATGACTTAGCATCCTTTTCCCATGCGACAAGCTGCTCTCCCCCCACGTCAGTTCACCCTCATCCTCCCATATATCCCTTCCTCTTCCACCACTCTCACCCTACCCCACGTTTCCGACGCACGGAAAGAGGTTACCGTGTCACAGTGAGTTCAGATTAAAGTGAACTGTATATTCGTCCGCTAACATTATTGGCGATGAATGAATTTTATCCGAATCATTGCTTTTTTCCATAGCTTTTGAAATCTTGTTATTGGGTTAGTTTGAAATGGAGTTAGAATAAATTTGACAACCAACGGGGAAGCACAGCATTACACTGTAATAAATGCAGTGTATAGAAATGGTATAATTCGGTGATTAAGGTATAATTTCGGGTTAAAATATCCCTAACCTCTCTAATACCCCTGTCAGTCAAGAGGCGAGGTATTTAAGTGCATAGATATAACTTTCATTAGGCTTAGCCAAACATAATGCCACCACCACCACCACCACCACCATCACCACACAACCACTACCACCATCATGGTGTTGATGACGGTGGGGGTGGTGGGGTTGTGGTGGGGGTGGTGGGGGTTGAGGTGGTGGTGGTGGTGGTGGCAATGGTGGCAGTGATGGTGGTGATAGCAGGGTAGGTGGGGATGGTGGGGGTTGTGGTGGTGGTGGTATATAATCATCCAGAATACCCTTTCGCAGGGTTTTCTTTGCCATGAATAGACCCCTTGGTAAGGGTATTGGAAACAAACGTTATACTCTTGGCAAGGGTATACTGTAACAGGCGTATCATAGTTATTTTCACCCTGTATATACTCTTTGTATACCTTTAAATGTTTACAGTGTATAGACTAAAGAGGTATTCACAGCTGATTTAGTGGTAAAACGAGTAAAATATTCAGTGCAATATATTTCTACGGTAATTCTCCTCGTCTGTGTAACATGTGGCAAAAAACGTCGTTAATCATTTACTTTTTTCTATTAAATCCGAGTTAAGTCACTATGAAGATGATAAACGATTTTATATATCCTATCTGACAGTAATTATGCATTGACGAGGTGGCTGATTACGAAAGTTTGAATATCACACTCTGATCTAAATAACAGTACAGCCATCTCGGGTTCAGTGTGCACAGGATGAGTAGGATGTGTAGGATGAGTAGGATGATTAGACTATCTTACCTGTTCTATCTTAGACCTATTATTTGTTCAGTGGTGAGGAGCGTGGTCACTATAGCTACAAGGAACTTTGTGCTCGCCAACTCCTTCAGCGCTTTTGTGGGTGATATATTTCATTAGACGATGTTCCTCGAGGTATTCACAGCTGATTTAGTGGTAAAACGAGTAAAATATTCAGTGCAATATACTTCTACGGTAATTTTCCTTGTCTGTGTAACATGTGGTAAAAAACGTCGTTAATCATTTACTTTTTCCTATTACTTGTGACGGAGAGAAAATAATTAGCTTCTGAGAGTCCGCCGGAGAGGCGGCTCTCGCAGCGGAGCTTTCCAAACCCTCGTACTCGCTTCGTCTCTCTCTCTCTCTCTCTCTCTCTCTCTCTCTCTCTCTCTCTCTCTCTCTCTCTCTCTCTCTCTCTCTCTCTCTCTCTCTCTCTCTCTCTCTCTCTCTCTCTCTCTCTCTCTCTCTCTCTCTCTCTCTCTCTCTCTCTCTCTCTCTCTCTCTCTCTCTCTCTCTCTCTCTCTCTCTCTCTCTCTCTCTCTCTCTCTCTCTCTCTCTCTCTCTCTCTCTCTCTCTCTCTCTCTCTCTCTCTCTCTCTCTCTCTCTCTCTCTCTCTCTCTCTCTCTCTCTCTCTCTCTCTCTCTCTCTCTCTCTCTCTCTCTCTCTCTCTCTCTCTCTCTCTCTCTCTCTCTCTCTCTCTCTCTCTCTCTCTCTCTCTCTCTCTCTCTCTCTCTCTCTCTCTCTCTCTCTCTCTCTCTCTCTCTCTCTCTCTCTCTCTCTCTCTCTCTCTCTCTCTCTCTCTCTCTCTCTCTCTCTCTCTCTCTCTCTCTCTCTCTCTCTCTCTCTCTCTCTCTCTCTCTCTCTCTCTCTCTCTCTCTCTCTCTCTCTCTCTCTCTCTCTCTCTCTCTCTCTCTCTCTCTCTCTCTCTCTCTCTCTCTCTCTCTCTCTCTCTCTCTCTCTCTCTCTCTCTCTCTCTCTATCTCTCTCTCTCTCTCTCTCTCTCTCTCTCTCTCTCTCTCTCTCTCTCTCTCTCTCTCTCTCTTTTTTTAAACTGACGATTCTATAGTTACACAACAGATTTGCATTTCGCCGACGACACTTTATGCGATCGTTCGAGTAGCATATGTTTCTCTGTTCACTTTTTACTTTTTAGGGCTTAAAATGTCACTTTTTCTCGTGCATTATTTCAAAAGCCCTTTACACTTGTTCACTGTGTATTTAGCATCACTAGTGGTGTGGGGCATGTTCTTCGCCACCTGTGAGCAGCCACTTTTACCTGCTGGGTGGACATTTCCCTCACTGTTGGCCCTGCTGCAGTGAATGTGTTCCACAGGCGGGACACCCTGGAGGTGAAGGTCCGTTGGTGCTGGCTGGCGCGTGACCTCGGCACCCCGACCTGCTCGTGGCTGGAGAGTACCGTTCTCGTATCTCTCACAGCCTCTCGCGGGGGGAGCCTCAGTCTCGCCAGGTGTGGTACTCCTTGTACCTGGGCCTTGTGGAACACCACCAGCGCAGCGACGTCCCGGCGGTGCTCCAGAGTGTCTAGATGTATAATATCCTGAGGGGGCGGCTGGGGGTTGTTCTCCTGTAACAGTCGCTGCACCCGTCGCTCCACCTTGTCCAGTCTCTGCAGCGCTGCAGCGCTGGACATCCAGGTCAGAGCTCCGTACTCCAGGTAGGATCTTACCTGGGCCTTGTAGAGGAGCATAATTCCTCGCTTGTCGAGGAAATTAGCCACTCTACGAAGGGCAGAGACACGTAGGGAGGCTTGGTGGGCGACGTGTTTCAGGTGGCGGTCGAAGCGCAGCTCTCGGTCCAAGTCCACTCCGAGGATCCTGACGTAATCCTGGAGCGGGAGGGTGACGGAGCCAAACATCACCCTTCCTTCGACAGCTTGTGTGGCTGCCGGGGACCGAGAGATCACCATCGCCTGAGTCTTCTCAGGAGCAAAGTTCACCTGCCAGCGCTCCCCCCACTCCCGTATCAAGCGTAGTTGCTGGTTGACGTCAGCAACCGCTGGCTGGGTTTCTTGGCGAGGGTAGGAGAGGGAGAGCGTGCAGTCGTCAGCGTATGCAGAGACTGCTGGCAGACTCTTGAGAAGGTCGTCGATGTACAGATTCCAGAGGACAGGTCCCAGCACAGATCCTTGAGGGACTGAGGCACCCACTGGGAGGTCCTTGGACTGCTGGCCGCCGACGACGACGTGGAGGCTTCTTCCTTGAAGGTAGTCGCTCATCAGCATCAGCAGCTGTCCTTGGATGCCTTTGGCACGAAGCGTCTCCAGCAAGCCCACGTGCCACACCCGGTCAAAAGCACTCGCGATGTCGAGAGCGACGACAAGGGTATCCAGGCCGGTGTCTAGGGAGTCCTGCCAATCCCTGGAGAGGAGCAGCAGGAGGCCTGACGTGGAGCGGCCAGATCTGAACCCAAACTGCTGGTCAGTGACGAGGACGTTGTTCTCAAGGTGGCGGGTAATGGCCTTCACCACTATTCTTTCGAAGATTTTTCCAACTACAGACAGGAGGGAGATGGGCCTGTAGTTGGCAGGGTCAGATCTGGACCGCTTCTCGTGTATAGGCGCCACGCGAGCTTCCTTCCATATAGAAGGCCAGGTGTTCTCCCGGACACAGGCCCCGAACACCTCAGAGAGAGGTCCTGCCAGCTCACTGGAGCAGTGACGCAGCACATGTGGGCTAACGTTGTCAGGACCAGTGGCCTTCCTGACGTCCACCGCTCTTAGAAGGCGCTCCACTTGCTCCCGGTGTACCGCAACCTCTGTCAGGGTCTGGTTGCATTCCTGTGGCAGTTGTGGTGGAGGTCTGGTGGGGTCGGCGACGGACATCTTGGCAGAGAAAAGGTCAGCCAGGAGCTCTGCCTTCTCCCTGCTGCTGGTGGCTGTGGTGCCGTCCTGCTTGGTGAGGGGAGGGATTGTTTCTTGGTGGCTGCTGCCTTGCTTTTCCTTAACAAGGGTCCACCAGGTCTTGCTGCCCACCCCTGGCCCACACAGCTTGGCGCGGAGGTCTCTTTCCCACCTCCGTTTCGCCCATTTACTGGTGGCCACCATATTGTTGCACGCTGCTCGATGCAGGGCTTTGTTGCGGCGGGTTGGGCTCCTTTTGTAGCGGAGCCACGCAGAATATTTTCTTTCTGCAGCAAGGCGGCAGCGGTAACCAAACCAGGGCTGATCGGTGGGCTTGGAGGTGTACTGGCGGTGTGGAATGTGCTCTCGTTGGAGAGCTTTGAGACGTTCAGTAAAGGCCTTCGCCATGGGCTCTGCTCGCCCAGACAGAAGGGTGTGCCAGTCTGTTTGCTGCAGGTCTCTTTTAAGGGAGGGCCAGTCAGCTCTGTCCCACAGCCAGATAGCGCGCCACGCCCACGTCTGCTCGGGACAGGATGGCGTGGTGGTCAGAGCTGCCTACCGGCCCAAGCTGTTGGCACGTGACCCTGCCCTCTCCCAGGTCCGAGATAACGGGATCCAGCGTCCCGCCTCGCTCATGGGTCGGGAAGGTGACATGATCTGTCAGACCCTGCACCGTCTCTCTCTCTCTCTCTCTCTCTCTCTCTCTCTCTCTCTCTCTCTCTCTCTCTCTCTCTCTCTCTCTCTCTCTCTCTCTCTCTCTCTCTCTCTCTCTCTCTCTCTCTCTCTCTCTCTCTCTCTCTCTCTCTCTCTCTCTCTCTCTCTCTCTCTCTCTCTCTCTCTCTCTCTCTCTCTCTCTCTCTCTCTCTCTCTCTCTCTCTCTCTCTCTCTCTCTCTCTCTCTCTCTCTCTCTCTCTCTCTCTCTCTCTCTCTCTCTCTCTCTCTCTCTCTCTCTCTCTCTCTCTCTCTCTCTCTCTCTCTCTCTCTCTCTCTCTCTCTCTCTCTCTCTCTCTCTCTCTCTCTCTCTCTCTCTCTCTCTCTCTCTCTCTCTCACCTCCCGTCACTTAGGGGAGTCCATTCAAGCATATCAACACTGGATGAGATGAATAAAGTCTACTGTGTCGTAAAGACGCGGCTTCATGCTTATGTTGGCGGCAGCGTTTTCTCTATGAGGATAAAACGGCACAATGATAGATAAAATTGCCCTTTGACAATTAAGTGAAATAGCTGTGGAGTGTCGTGCATTTCACAGGTTCGCAATACGCGAGCTTTAAAATATTTTTAGAAAAATATTGAACATGAAATGTTTCAGCCAGTGCGTAACCTTCCCTGTGTGATTCGTCTCCAAAGAGAGTCGTTTCTCCTAACTCATGAGACGTGCAACATGTCAGCCGCCCTGTAGTTAAGACAATGCTAACAAGAAATTTGCAGTGTTTACGTGAAATCCAAAGAAAAAACGATAACCAGGACTTGCGATTTATTACGAGTAAAACTGCGTTCCGGCGCTGGCGGTGCGTGCAGATTGGAGGCGAGGCACCAGCAGGTGAGGTGCTGACATGCACCTGCTGCCGTGCTGACCAGGCTGAGGCTGACGAGGGGAGACGTTGGGGCAGGCACGACCCTCTGTTTAGATGGAAAGGTAATTTTCTAACGCTGCGGAGCCAGGCCATGGGCGAAGCAAATCAAAGCCCCCAA
>NC_066548.1:14151439-14166439 GCF_024679095.1 Eriocheir sinensis
TCCACCACCACCACCACCACCACTATCGTTACCATTGCCTCCACCACCACCACCACCACTATCGTTACCATTGCCTCCACCACCACCACCACCACTATCGTTACCATTGCCTCCACCACCACCACCACCACTATCGTTACCATTGCCTCCACCACCACCACCACCACTATCGTTACCATTGCCTCCACCACCGCCACCACCATTCCCCACCATCGTCAACAACACCACTATCACTCTCCCCTCCAAGTTTCGCCATTCCCAACGTTACCACAACTTTAACCTACACCCACCACCATCACCACAATCCCTGCCCCCCTCATTACCCATCCCACCACCACTAACCACTTCCACTATCACCACCACCATCATTATCCACTACCAAGGTCAACGACACCACAATCACTGCCCTTTCTATGTACCATCACCTCCAGCGTTATTACCACTACAACCAACACCATTACCACCATCACCATCACCACCACTATCAGAATTAACCTTCCCACCACTACTAACTACCTTTTCCACCACAACCCAATATCCCCTACCATCGTCAACAACGCCACTATAGCCACTCATTTCAAGTACTGCTACCTTCAACATCACCACCACTACAACCACCACCATAACCACATATACCACCACCGCCACCATTACCACCACCATCACCAGCACCAGGTAGCCAGCAGGGAACCTAATAATACTCTGAAAGCCTTCACAACATGCTTATTGCTACAGAAGGGAAAGGGGGACGACGGAGAGAGAAAGGAAGGAAGGATGGGAACGATGGGATTCTGTAAGTTGATAAACAAACAAGGGATAAACACACAAAGAGACAAAAGAGCAGCGAGGCAAGTGGATAAAATCATGACAAACACGTTGTCAAGAGCGAGGGAAAGCGGCAAAATGAAATAGAGGAAGGAACGGAAAAACAACTTTCTCTTCCCGAACGATAGAAAAGAGAGTGAGCGAAAACATGAGAGTATCAACGCTTCTATCCGTCAGTAGTGCGTGTCTATACCATTTTCAGAATATTTCATCTTGTTGGATAATATTTACTTTTTTTTATCTGACCCTACAGTTACCCCAACTATTATTGTCACGTAATGAACAATGAAATAGAATGAACGAAAACTTCAGGGTCAACGCTTCCAACCGTTAATAGTGCGTCTTTTGGTATTTTTTTTCACATTACTTCATGTCTGGGGTAGGAAACACTCTCTTGACCGACTGTACAGTAAAATAATCAGTCACTACGTGAACGAAATAATAGAGAATGAACAAAAACATGAGATCACCGCTTCTAACATTTAAGTGCATGTTAAATATCCCTTTTCATATTACTTAATGTGTGGGGTGGGATTTACTCTCTTGGCTGATGGTACACGAGGCGCCTTGATCAACACAGTGCCATGCGAGGAACTTCATATCCACATCTCTATTCATATTGGCCAAGACGCGACCAATCACACAGAAGGAGGGACAGATTAGCTGCGCCGCGACTTCGCTCTTGTGAGGAGGGAATATTGGAGCCTTCTTAGTGTAAAAAAAATCGATAAGTGAGAGTCGATGCGGAAAAAGAAAATAAGCCGCTGGAAAGAGAGGAAATGTGGAGGTGTTGCGAAGAAGGAAGAAAAGGAGGAAGAGAAATAAGCGAGGTGAAGAGAAAAGAAAAGAAAGAAAGTGGAGCAAAAGAGAAAGGAAAGAAAGGAGCCACTGGAAGAGAAGTATGAGTGGGAAGGAGAATCGAGAATGAGTGAAGAAGGGATAGAAAATATGGAAGGAAGAGTGGAACAAAAAGAACAAGATGAGGGACTGGAGGTGGAAGGAAGGGAAGGAAGTAAAGAAAAAGGAAGCCATTGGGGAGGAGAGAGAAGATGGGAAGAAAGAAAAGGAGAAGGGAGAGCAGGAAAGGCTCAGGAGGGAGAGAACACTAAGATCGAAATGAGAGGAGGAGGAAGGGAGGATAGGAAGGAGAGAGCAGGGAGACAACACTACGGGAGAAGGGAAAAGAGGAAGAATGGAGAACAGGAATGAGAGAGAAAAAAAAGGACGTCACTGTAGAGTGGAGAGGAGGAAGATGGAGGGAGGGAATCAGGGGAAGAAAGGAAGGAAAGGAAATACAGGGAAGGGAGGAAAGAGGAGAGTCAGTCTGAAAATGGCGAGGGTGCAGGAGAAAGGGTTAGGGAGAGGGATTTGAAAGGTTTGTGAAAGGAAGATGGAGGAGGAGAGGAGAGAGAGAGCGTCCCTAGAGAGAGAGAGAGAGAGAGAGAGAGAGAGAGAGAGAGAGAGAGAGAGAGAGAGAGAGAGAGAGAGAGAGAGAGAGAGAGAGAGAGAGAGAGAGAGAGAGAGAGAGAGAGAGAGAGAGAGAGAGAGAGAGAGAGAGAGAGAGAGAGAGAGAGAGAGAGAGAGAGAGAGAGAGAGAGAGAGAGAGAGAGAGAGAGAGAGAGAGAGAGAGAGAGAGAGAGAGAGAGAGAGAGAGAGAGAGAGAGAGAGAGAGAGAGAGAGAGAGAGAGAGAGAGAGAGAGAGAAGGGAAAGGAAAAATGGAGAATGAGACAGGAAAAGGAGAGAAAGAAACACACACACACAAAAAAAATGAAAAAGACAAGAGAGAGAAAAAAGAGAAAAAGAGAGGAAATAGAAGAAAGAACGAGATGGTGTAGGATGCTGGGCTCCGACTCCTCTAGGAAGCCTTGAAGCTGCGAGTCGAGAAAGATAACTTATGAGAAAGGAAAAAAAAGTATCCCTTACCATCCTTTTTGCCTCCCACTCACCTCTTTTTTCTTTTCTCCTCACTTTCTCAACTTTCCTCTCCTTCCCTTTCCTTCCCTTTCATTATTTTCCCTTTCGCTTCATTTCTTTTATGTTACTCCTCTTTCCCTATTGCATATCCCTTAATTTCTCGTCACTCTTACTTTCTCATGTTCTTTTACCTCCTTTTCTAACCACTCCTATTCACTCCTACCTCTATTTAACCTGTATTTCCTCCTCTGTTTTCATCACTTTTGTATCCTACCCTAACCTGTTTTATTTTCATTCTTTTCCAATCTCTTCTCGTTTCCCCTCTCTTTCTCCTTTTTCCTCTATTTTCATTTATTTTTCATCACTAATCGTTTTCACTCTTTCCTCTTTCCTTTTCTGTTATTTTTCTTTCTTTTTCTTTCACTCGCCATTTTTCCTACTCTCTCCTGCATGCCCTTGTTTTTCTCTATTTTGTTTTGCATTTCTTTTCTCCTCCCCCACCAAACCTTTTTTTCTTCACTTTTTTCAGTCACTTGCCCTCTCCTACCTCACCTAGCATTTTTTTCTTTTCTATCAAACTTTATCCTTCTTCTCCCTTCCCTTCCTCTCTCATTTTTCCTTCCCATCCCTAAATTCCTTGTCTTTTCTACTCACATCAATCTTTTCAAAGCCCCCAGTCATCCCTTCTCCCTATCGTACCTGACCTCCTATCTGTGCACTCAGGTTTTCGCTCCTCGTTTTTGGTTCTTCCCGGCAAAGTGTAAAGTTTGGGCGAGTTCACAGCTCAGTTTACAAATAGTTTACCCTGCTTTTCCTCGCGTTCTCCCTCCCTTCACTCCTCTCTCAATACCCCCTTTGCTTGCTTGTTTCCTTGGCTAGAGTTCTTGGGTTCTTTGTTTATTTATACTGTAAGTTGTTGCTTGCCATCCGTTTGAAGATTCCCTCAAACACAAACGCAAACACACACACACACACACACACACACACACACACACACACACACACACACACACACACACACACACACACACACACACACACACACACACACACACACACACTTTTGACCCTTTGTTTTTAATGCGGCCCCAATTTACCTCTTTCACCTCCCGTATACCTCTTTCAACTCTGCTCATTAAATGTTCTTCTCGTGTACTTTAAAGTCAGAGTTTCTTTTCTTTCTCATCAAAAATTTTCCCCACGTTCCTCCCTTCGTATACCTACACTGTTTTTTTTTCACTTTTCTCTTCCCTCATTCCCCTCTTCCAAACTCCCTCCTTTCTCAACTGGTATATTTACATCTCCCGTTTCTTTCCACTACTCTACTTTTCTTATCTTCGTAAACACTTCTCTTTCGTCCCCTCTCTCCTTCTCTCTCTCATCACTCTCCTTCCTCCCTTCCTTCCGACCTACCTCCTTACTATCCCCTCCCAACTTTCTTACTTTCTCGCATCCTCTTCCTCCTCTCTGAACTTCCGTCCATGCATCTCTTTAGTTTTCAAGCCAGATATATTTTCTTTCCGTCATGTTACCTAGATTGCAATGTGTGTGTGTGTGTGTGTGTGTGTGTGTGTGTGTGTGTGTGTGTGTTTTAATAATTTTCAGTGGTTGATTGGTGGTTCCTTTTTTCTATTGTTCTTAAAGTTGTTGAGCTATAATTTAAAAAGGTTTTCCTTTTCCTTTCTCTATACGATTTCTATCTTTTATGAGAGAGAGAGAGAGAGAGAGAGAGAGAGAGAGAGAGAGAGAGAGAGAGAGAGAGAGAGAGAGAGAGAGAGAGAGAGAGAGAGAGAGAGAGAGAGAGAGAGAGAGAGAGAGAGAGAGAGAGAGAGAGAGAGAGAGAGAGAGAGAGAGAGAGAGAGAGAGAGAGAGAGAGAGAGAGAGAGAGAGAGAGATAATGGCTGAAAATAAGATAAAAAAATGAGGAAAATGGAAAATATAAACAACGACAAAAAACGAACGAAAAGAAAAAAACAATGAGAAAAAAAAGACCTGAGCACAGAATCACAACGAAGAGGCAATGAAAGATAAAGAAAGACAATAATTAGCAGTAAAAATAAACACCTAAGTTATCGCAGGACCAAGGCGAGACACAACAACGTAGCCGGACATAATAAAGCGATGTGACGGCTTCATGGTGATATCTGTCTCTGCGATTCACGCGGGAACTCTTTTAAACCCTTGTTCTTTAGCTGTCTCAGGGCGGGGCGAGAGGACAGCTTAATTGCCTCCCGTGACGCATGAAGACTTAATTGTAGCCAGGAGGGTGTTGAAAAAAGAAGTGAAAGGGAAAGAAAGGAAGGGAAGGTGAGGGAAGGGAAAGTAAGATAAGGTAAGGTAAGGTGAGGTGAGATAAGATAAGGTGAGGTAAGGTAGGGGAAGGTAAGGTAAGGTAAGGTAAGGGAAGGGAAGGGAAGGGAAAGAAGCGGAAGGAAGGGAAGAAAAGGGAAGGGAAGAAAAGGGAAGAAAAGGGAAGGGAAGGGTAGGGAAGGGAAGGGAAGGGAAGGGAAGGGCAGGCAAGGGAAAGGTAACGCAAGAAGACTTAATTAAATGTGGCCAGGAGCGGGGTTAAAACAGCAGTTGAGGGGAAAGAAAATTAGGTAAGGTAAGGTCAGGTAAGGTAAGGGCAGGGAAGGGAAGGGAAGGGAAGGGAAGGGAAAGGAAGGGAAGGGAAGGGAAGGGAAGGGAAAGATAGGGCAGGGAATGGAAGGAAAGTAAAGGGAAGGGAAGGGAAGGGAAGAGAATGGAAGGAAAGGGAAGGGAATGGAAGTGATAGGAAGGGAAGGGAAGGGAAGGGAAGGGAAGGGAAGGGAAGGGAATGGAAGGCAAAGGGAGGGAGGGGAAGGGAAGGGAAGTTAAGAGAAAGTAAGGGGAAAGTATAGGGAACTAGGAGGAGAGAGAGAGAAGGGAAGAAAGGAATGAAGATAAGAATTAGGGAACAGATGAAGGAGGGAAGGAAGACTGTAAGGAATATCAGTAGAAGGGCAAAATGGAAAGAAGAAAGGAAGAAAAGAAGCAGTGGAAAGGGAAGAAGGTAAGGGAAGGGAAGCTAAGGAAAGGGGAAGGTAAATTATTGGAAACTTTGGAAAGACACCAAAGAAATTAAGGAAGATATGAAGTTATGAATGAGGAAAGAAGGGAAGGAAGTAAACAAGAAAGAATGGAAGGAAGTATAGAAGGAGGGAAGGAAGAAATGAAGGAAGGAGGAAAGGAAGCAGTGGAAGGAATGACGGGGGGGAAGGGAAGGGAAGTTCATGGAAGGGGAGGGAAAATATTGAGAACTAAGAAGAGAAAGAGAAGAGAAGAAAGAAATGAAAAAAAAAAGTAGGGAGCTAACGAATGAGGGTAAGAACTATGTAGAGGAGAAAGGAAGGAACGCAAAAAGGAAAGTAGGAAGGGATAAGCAAGGAAGCAGTGGCAGGAAAGGAAGGGAAGAAAAGGGAAGGGAAGGGAAAAGTAATGGAAACTATAGAGAGACAGCGAAGAGAAGAAAGGAATGAAGATATGAGGGAATTAAGGAAGGAAGGAAGGAAGTATGTAAGGACGGAAGGCAAAAATGGAGGAAGAAATCAGTGGAAGAAGGGTAAAAGGGGAGGAAGTAAATAGATAATAAGGGGAGGCGGTGGCTGAACGGATAGCGAGACGGCCCCGCGTTCAAGAGGACGCGAGTTCAATCCCCGACCGGTGCCACCTAGCTGGGATTTTTCAGCCGCCGCCGAGTGGCGTAAAACTACCCACATGCTGTCCAGAAGACCACCTATCAACCCGGACTCTAGATTCTAGGATTAAAGATGCGCTCCGGGAGGGCAGCAAGAGCCAATTCAGGATGGCGCCACTATAAACACTCGGCTGGGCCAGAACGGGCTGGGCCGACCATTAGGATCCACCGGGAAGAAGCCTACCGGCGTAATAGGCCGCGACGTAAAAAAAAAAAAAAGTAAGTAAGCAAGTAGGTATGTTAGTAAGTAAGTAATGAATGAATGAATGAATGAAAGAAGGAATGGACGAACGAACGAACGAACGAACGAAAGAACAAACAAAGGGGGCAAGAAAGAAATGGAAGGGACAGAAAGGAAGGAAAGGGAAGTTAAGGGAAGGATAAGGGAAATTACTGGACACACAAATAAGAAATTAATGAAAATATGAAGGAAGGAAGGAAGATAGGAAGGAGGGAAGAATGAAAGTAAAGAAGGAAGGAAGGAAGTAGGGCGGGGAGGTGGGAGGGAAGGAAGGAAGGAAGGAGGGAAGGGAACGGAAGGAGGGGAGAGGGAAAAAAAAGGAAGGGAAGGGAAGGGAAGGGAGGGGAAGGGACGGGGAGGAAAGTGGAAGGTAAATCATTTACAACCTAGAGGAAACAAAAAAATAAAAATGAAGATATGAGAAGGGAGGAAGTGAAGAAGGAAAGTAAGTGAGTAAGTAAGTAAGTAGGTAGACACCTACCGAAGCGGGCGTAAGCCAATCCCGATGAGGTATATACGGGAAGCGCGGTGGGTGCTGCAAGCCCACCAAACACTCTTCCCGTGTTCTCACTTTCCGTTCCCCTATTGTCCCATCAACACCAGAGAGTAGTTCAGCATGCTCTCTAAAGACAGTTTCCCTTACTTCCCACACCACACTACATAAACACTACACACACACACACACACACACACACACACACACACACACACACACCACTTCCTCAAAAATAATCAAAATCAAATATGGCGACAGAAATACAGCCTCGGAGTCCCCGTCTGGGGGACAAATACCTCCAGAGCGGACTCTATTTTCAGCTCTCGACCCGGGAGGTGTCTTGATACCTTTTCATTTTTTTTTCTATATTAACTTTTGCAAAATTCACGGTCTGCGTTCCAATTTTCATTCTATGGAACACCATCTCTCCTCCTTTAACTCTCACCTTCTCTTCCTCACCGAAACACAGGTTTCTGAGGCTGCTGACAACAATCTCTACTCTGTTCCCTCCTACTATCTCTATCCTAAATTTCAATCCAAAGCAGGATGTTGCGTCTACGTACGCAATGACATCACTTGTTCTCGTGGCCACGACCTTGACTCCTCTGAATTTTCCACCATCTGGCTAAGACTTAATTGTCACTCTATTACTAAATACGTCTGAGCTGTTTCTCTCTCACCTAACTCTACCAACTATGTAAAATTCTTTGAATATTTGAACTCTAAAGTGGAGCACATCTTGATTCACTCTCCCTTCTCTGAAATCTCCTATCTAGGAGATTTCAGTGTTCCCACCAGCCTTGTCTCTTATTCTCTTTCACTGACCAGCCTGGTGAACAACCCTACAGCTTTGTTCTCCTCAATGATCTAGATAAGTTGGTTCAACACCCTACTCGTATTCCCGACCGCCTTGAAGACACACCCAACATTCTAGACCTTTTTCTAACCTCTTACATTTCGGCTTACTCTGTTATTTCAGTATTGTATCCTTTCGCTCCTGTACAGCCTCAGGAACCACCAAAGAAGCGGTGTTTCTGACATTTCGCTTTAGCTCGGTGGGACGACCTGAGGATGTACTTTTCCGATTTCCCGCGGAATGATTACTCCTTCCAGGGGGGAGAGAGAGAGAGAGAGAGAGAGAGAGAGAGAGAGAGAGAGAGAGAGAGAGAGAGAGAGAGAGAGAGAGAGAGAGAGAGAGAGAGAGAGAGAGAGAGAGAGAGAGAGAGAGAGAGAGAGAGAGAGAGAGAGAGAGAGAGAGAGAGAGAGAGAGAGAGAGAGAGAGAGAGAGAGAGAGAGAGAGAGAGAGAGAGAGAGAGAGAGAGAGAGAGAGAGAGAGAGAGAGAGAGAGAGAGAGAGAGAGAGAGAGAGAGAGAGAGAGAGAGAGAGAGAGAGAGAGAGAGAGAGAGAGAGAGAGAGAGAGAGAGAGAGAGAGAGAGAGAGAGAGAGAGAGAGACCGGATAATATTCACGAGAAGGTAGCCTCCTCTGGCGAAGTTAATACTTACAACATGGATTCATTTTTAGTCCCTGAATGGAGTACAGTAACAAGTGACTTCCGGAAAATAGAAGGGAGTCCAGGGGGGGTTAAGGGGGGCGAAGCCCCATCAGTATTATTTAAAAATATGAAGTATTTGGTGTCCATATGACACACTGCCGTATTGTTTTTCCGTAGCAAATGGAAGGGGGGTCGAGGGGTAGGTAGGTTACGTAATGTTAGGTTTGTGTAGTTTAAATTTATTCGGCACTCGATGTTAGGCGGCGGAAATGCGCAACGCGGGACGGGACATGACGGCGGCGGTCCCGCCGGTGTTGCAAGAAATACCTTCTCGCAGATATAAGTCGCTCTGCTGTTCAATACACATGCCCACTGGGAGAATACACAGAAGGAAAAAACATACATTTGCTTGGTTTTGTTCTAGGTTGTCCACTTGAGACCTTTGTGAGCGTTGAGTTCAATAAAGAAACAGTAAGCAGGTTGAGCCTCTCTGCGAGCTATTTTGCGGATGCGGCGACGGGCGGCGAGGGGTGCACAAAAGGCATTGAAAAGTCAATCATTTAGTGATTTCCGGAGAAAACATTATCTCCTTAATAAACAACATCATATTTTGTCCAGAAATAAGCAGTCAGCATCTCAAATTTAGTAGGCTACCCTTTCGTGAATAGTCCCCGAAAGACCTCTCTATGTGTGCCCAACGCATCACTGGGGTGATTGTCTCAGGAATGGAGGCACACATTCCACGCATTTCCTCTAACTCTCATGCTCATGCCTTGGTTCAATCACGCTTGTTCTCGTTCTATCAAAGATAGAGAGGCGGCTCACAAAAGGTACCAGAGCCTTCGCACTCTTGCTAATCATGATCTTTACATTTCAGCCCGGAATCGTGCCAAATCTACTCTCAGACTAACCAAAAACTCTTTCATTAATAGAAAGTGCCGCAACCTTGCTTTCCCTAATTCTTCCAGAGACTTCTGGCACAAAGCCAAAAATACCCCCTCCAATTTCACTTCTCTCAAACTTTCTGTAAAAACTCCACTCTGGACGATTCTGGGCATATTCCTCCTACTAATCCCCCTCTCTGACTCTTTTATACCTGTTATTAAGACTCTTAAGAATGATGTTTGCTATGCCCTATCTGGCTTCAACTCTCAGAAGGCTTATGGGACTGATGGAGTGCCTCCTATTGTCCTTAAAACTGTGCTTCCGTGCTGACACCCTGCCTGGTCAAGCTCTTTCGTCTCTGTCTGTCAACATCTACCTTTCGTTCCTGCTGGAAGTACGCCAACATACAGCCTGTGCCTAAGAAAAGTGACCGTTCCAATCCCTCAAACTACCGTCCTTTAGCTTTACTTTCTTGTCTATCTAAAGCTTTTGAATCAATCCTTAACAGGAATATTCATAAGCACCTATCCACTCTTGATGTTCTATCTGATCGCCAGTTTGGGTTCCACAGGGGGCGATCTACGGGCGATCTTCTTGCATTCTTAACAGACTCCTGGTCATCCTGTCTTAGCCTTTTCGGTGAAACTTTCTCAGATGCGCTAGACATATTGAAAGGTTTCGATATAGTCTGGCACAGCTCCTTGCTTTCTAAACTAACCTCCTACGGATTCTATCCCTCTCTCTGCACCTTTATCTCCAGTTTCGTTTCCTGCCGTTCACTGGTCACTGTTCTTCCCCTAAACCTATCAACTGTGATGTCCCGCAGGGCTCTGTCCTTTCACCCACTCTCTCCCTGTCATTCATCAATGATCTTCTTTCCATAAAATATAAAAAAACTGTCCTATCCACTCATACGCTGATGACTCTACTCTGCATTATTCAACAACGTTCACCAGATCCTCACAACAGGAGTTACAAGACTCCAGACTGAAGGCTGCAGAACGTTTAACCTCTGAACTTGCTATCATTTCCAACTGGGGTAAGAGGAACCTCGTTTCCTTCAATGCCTCAAAAACTCAATTCCTCCATCCAGCAACTCGACACTATCTTCCAAACAACTATCCCCTATTCTTCGATAACACTCAGCTGTTACCTTCTACAATAAACATCCTCGGTCTATTCTTAGCTCAAAATCTCAACTGGAAACTTTACATCTCCTCTCTTGCTAAATCAGCTTCCTCGAGGTTGGGCGTTCTGTATCGTATCCGCCAGTTCTTTTCCCCCGCACAGATACTTTCCATATACAGGGGCCTTGTCCGCCCTCGTTAGGAGTATGTATTTCATGTGTGGGAGGGCTCCACTCACACAACTCTATTGGACAGAATGGAGTCTAAGGCTCTTCGTCTCATCAGCTCTCCTCCTCTTACTGACAAACTTCTACCTCTTAAATTCAGCCGCCATGTTGCCCCTCTTTGTATCTTCTATCGATATTTTCATGCTGACTGCATCTTCATTCTTTCATCCCTTACACTGGTAAACTCTGGAACAGCCTTCATTCGTCTGTATTTCCTCCTGCCTATTCTCCTCCTTGACCTCTTTCAAGAAGAGTGTATCAAGACAGCTCTCCACCAGAAATTGACCTCGTTTTTGGCCACGCTTTGCTTCTCATTTTTGTAGGAGCAGCGATTAGCGGGATTTTTTCTACACTTTCTTTTTCTTGCCCCTGAGTTGCTTCCAGTACTGTAAAAAAAATAAGTAAGGAAGGAAGGCAAGATTTAAAGAAGAAAGGAAGACAGGATAAAGCTAGGATGGATGGAAGGAAGGAAGGAAGGAAAGAAGGGAGGAAGGAAGGATGGAAGGAAGGAAGGGAAGTAAGAAAGGGAAGGCAAGAAGGAATGAAGGAAGCAAGGGAGATAGGAAGGAAAGAAGGGAGGAGGGGAAGGAACAGTGTGCCATCAAAGTCTGGCAAACTCATTCTGAAGGAGCCCACAAAGTTATGACACCTGTAATTACGAGGTAGTTAAAGAGACGGATGAAAAATGAGTGTTACGTGACCGCGGGATCGTGCGAAGAGGTGTGTGTGTGTGTGTGTGTGTGTATGTGTGTGTGTGTGTGTGTGTGTGTGTGTGTGTGTGTGTGTGTGTGTGTGTGTGTGTGTGTGTGTGTGTGTGTGTATGTCGAGGCGAGGTTATGAGCTGACATATTTGAGAGGTGATGAAGGCTGACTGGATAGCTGGCGAGGTGGCGAAAGAGGCGTGGAAAAAAAAAGGACGGATAAAAAGAGCTAGAACAGAAGTGATGACGAGGAGTAAAAATGGCATGGTTGGTGTTGGAGGGATGCTGGCTATTTAGGTAATGTGAGTTCTTAGCTGCTCTCAGATACTATATTTAGCGTACACTAAGTTGATCCAGAAACCCCGCCCACTCTTTCATAGCTAGCTAGATAGATAGATAGATATTTATTGACCACAGGATAACATTTTACAACATGATTTTACTCCAACATTATAATATCACAAAACAGAGTGAAACCTTCTGTAATCTACATTATACCTTCTGTTGTCCACAATATAACCTTAAATTTAAGCAAATACATTCCTAAATAACTCACTGGCTATACTTCCTTCGCTACAATTAAAAGTCCCAAAAACATCTGTACATAATATTTCCCTGAAATATGTATAACTCTTCACCTCATATTTAATAACCCTAAATACGAACATCAGCCTCATGAAATAGTTTAAGGTATTTACATGTACGTGCTTAAAATATCATGAATAATTCTACATGTGACATCTGGAGTAAACTGATCAGACAGCAACTTATAATTGGTAGAAAAATGTTAAACGTTTCTTAGGTGTTGGGTGAGGGGGCAGTGCTGGGCAACGTGTCGCTCCATTTGTAAGGAGCCGCACCTGAACAGCCGCTTCTCCTGGGGGACGCGACCACGACCCCGCCTGTTCCACCGACCCGCCTCACACGCTAAACTGTGGCCGCTGATACGGAATCACGTGAACGATATTCTGTATGGCTCTACTATGTTATGCCTCTCGGTGTTATTATAATGTATGTCCAAGTTTGGATTCATTTCTTTATAAGTTGCTTGCCTGGAGGAGTCACTTGTTGTGATTCTATCTCTTATTTCTTGTTTTGTCGTATTTAAGTCCATAATCACATTCTCTGAGTAATATTTTACTAACCTAAATGTTACTGTGGTTGACTCCATCACCACCCCAATCGCATACATCAGAGGATCATCTCTCAACGCTGACCTCTCAGACCACATATTGATAAAGAACTTCTTTTGCTTATATTGAACCAGCTGTTTCAGGGGAACACAACCTTATTCTATGTGACACAAATCATTACAAGTTGTTTTTCGTACTCCTAATAGTTCCCTAATGCACCAATGATATAACTTTATTATAGGTTAAAAGTCAGCGTTGAGCCATGACTCACAGTCATAGAGTATTGACGACATCAGCGCTGCGTCAAACACACGTTTCTTCACAACAAAAGGAATGTCATTATTTTTCGTAATAAAGGAGACAAACTTGAGTACGAGAGGTATTTTTGAGATGGCATGGTGATTTGCTGGATGGAGGAAGCTTGGAGATGGGAGTCAACGTTACTATGGAGGGAGGGTGAGGGATGGGGCGGGGCTTCTGGACCAACTTAGTGTGCGCTGACTATATTAAGAGCTTGGCAGTATTTACAGGTGAGGTGAAGAGGGAGATAAGCAGACTGATGGAGGTGAGGGTGAGGTGTTGCATCCCTGAGGTGCTCGTAAGGAAGTGTTACATATCCAAAATGTACATAAAATATTGGCGATGAGAAGTGAAGTGGGTTAATGATTAGTTGAAGAGTGGGGAAAAAGTAGTAGGCGAGTGAAGTTGTGGAGGAGTGAAGAGGTGGAAGATTGTGGAGTGGAAGAGGAGTAATGGAGTGAAGGAGTAAGAAGTAGTAGGCGAGTGAGGTTGTGGAGGAGTGAAGAGGTGGAAGATTGTGGAGTGGAAGAGGAGTAATGGAGTGGAGGAGTAAGAAGTATGTAGTAGGCGAGTGAAGTTGTGGAGGAGTGAAGAGGTGGAAGATTATGGAGTGGAAGAGGAGTAATGGAGTGAAGGAGTAAGGGAGGAGTGGTAAAGAAACAGTAACGAGGATAGTTCTTGGCGTGGTTGGGAGTCATGAGGCTTTCGTCTTGACAAAGGAAACACACACACATAAAGAAACAAAATAACAAGTGAGAAAACAAATACCTTAATAATAAAAAAAATAACATAATACACAAACGTACAAACAAACACCAACGAGCAGGGAAACACAGACAAAAGAGAAAAAGGAAAAAAAAAAAAAAAACCTGAGAAGGAAAACGAAACAAAACCAAAAATGAAAAACGTTGTGTTGTTGAAAGAAGGACAACCTAGAAAAAGTAAAACAAAATGTGAAGTGTTGGAAGTTATAATGACGAGACAACACTGCAACCTACTTACACACACACACACACACACACACACACACACACACACACACACACACACACACACACACACAACAATGCCCCTCCCCCCAACACACACATGGTTTTCCTGATAACTATCTTTATAGAACCCGGACTCTACGTAGTGAAACGCTCTCATGACGGTCAAGTAGAGTTTTGGACCATTAGGCAAGCAAGAATGACACAACTATAAAAAAAACACTTCCGACTGACACCTAGCACCGTTTTCCTGCTGTGTGTAATCTTTCGTGTGTAACTCTTTCACTCACGGTCTGATCATGTGTTGATCTCGTTGTGACCAAACAGTACATTCCAGGAGAGAACTTTGGGGCTCATTAGTCGACCAATGTGTGTGTGTGTGTGTGTGTGTGTGTGTGTGTGTGTGTGTGTGTGTGTGTGTGTGTGTGTGTGTGTGTGTGTGTGTGTGTGTGTGTGTGTGTGTGTGTGTGTGTGTGTGTGTGTGTGTGTGTGTGTGTGTGTGTGTGTGTGTGTGTGTGTGTGTGTGTGTGTGTGTGTGTGTGTGTGTGTGTGTGTGTGTGTGTGTGTGTGTGTGTGTGTGTGTGTGTGTGTGTGTGTGTGTGTGTGTGTGTGTGTGTGTGTGTGTGTGTGTGTGTGTGTGTGTGTGTGTGTGTGTGTGTGTGTGTGTGTGTGTGTGTGTGTGTGTGTGTGTGTGTGTGTGTGTGTGTGTGTGTGTGTGTGTGTGTGTGTGTGTGTGTGTGTGTGTGTGTGTGTGGTGTGTGTGTGTGTGATAATGTGTGTGTGTGTGTGTGTGTGTGTGTGTGTGTGTGTGTGTGTGTGTGTTAGTGTGTGTGTGTGTGTGTGTGTGTGTGTGTGTGTGTGTGTGTGTGTGTGTGTGTGTGTGTGTGTGTGTGTGTGTGTGTGTGCTTTGCATGTGTGTGTGTGTGGTGTGCATGTGCATGTGTATGTG
>NC_066548.1:14173939-14211439 GCF_024679095.1 Eriocheir sinensis
GCCTTCCTCTCCTTCTTTTCTCTATTTCTTCTCGTGCTTCTCCTCTTCGTTTTTCTTTTTCCTTCGCCATTCCTCGTGCAGCTTCTTCTCTTCTGTTTTTCGTTTTTTCTTGGGGTTGTTGTTGTTGTTGTTGTTGTTGTTGTTGTTGTTGTTGTTGTTGTTGTTGTTGTTGTTGTTGTTTCTGATGAAGTTGTTGTTCCTTTATTACAGTTTCCTCTTAATGATTTTCTTTTTCTCTCCTCCCTTCTTCTTCTTCTTCTTCTTCTTCTTCTTCTTCTTCTTCTTCTTCTCCCTCCTCTCCTCTCTCCTCACCTCCCTCCTCCTTCCCCTCCTCCTCCTCCTCCTCCTCCTCCTCCTCCTCCTCCTCCTCCTCCTCCTGCTCCTCCCTTTCACCTCCTCCTCCTCCTCGCTCCAGATACCTAATGAGTTTTAACCACCTTTAAAAGTCACTGCTCAAAGAAAACTTCCCCCCAAAAGTCATAGCTGAGAAGGGAAAAGTGATTAAATATACCATGAATGAGAGGGGCGAGTCTGGCGGGCTAACACACGGACGCGGAGAAGGACACGGACAAGGACACGGATATGAAGAGACACGGACACAGCGAGAAACGGACATGGAGAAATACGGACACGGAGAGACACGGATACAGAGACACGGATACGGAACCACAGACGAACACAGACACGGACAGACACAGACATACTAGTAAATACAGACAGACAGACAGACAGACAGTCAGACACACACACACACACACACACACACACACACACACACACACAGGTCATGGGTCTGGTCCAGTATACTTCGTTCATGACCGCTGCCCTGTTCATCGGGCTCGTATTGCGCAGGAGTGGTTCCAGGACCGCCCTCAGTTCCAACTTCTGCCATGGCCTAGTAAGGAGGCAGATTGCATCCCCCTTGAAAATATATGGTGTTCGATGGTAAACACGTGAGAGCCTCAGCAAGAGCGCACATCTCCTGAACTTTAGCCTCACGCTCGTGAGGTTTGGGAGGTATTCCGGGGTGGGCCAGACCTTGTTAGACGCCACACGGGAAACATGAGACGACGACTTCAAGCTGTCATTGACAAGGGTGGTGGATGGACAGGATATTGAGGTAAGAAGTTTCTTCGAGTATGTATGGGTGTGCGTATGTGTGCATGCGTCTACTGCTACCTGTATATTGTTATACATTCATGAATTTTATTTGAAGCACTATGACTTTTCTTCAGGTTACGAGTCTGTATGCAGCCTTCCCCTTAGACAGTTTGTCATGGACGCCTATAACAAATAAAAGCTGATTTGGTTTAAAGCGTATTTTTATACATCCTAATTGTTGTGCATATGCTCCGATTGGCTAACTGCCGGGACATAACTTTTCCACCATTATTGCTTACTGCAAGACCATAATGTGAAGAAATGCTTTGGGAAAAAAAGTTCCATGGATACTTTTTGACCGAAAATCAATGGAAATTGTGAAAATGAGTTATGGGCACAGAAAAATGAACGAATGTTTCAGGAATAGTTTCCAGGTGTTTCTGGGGTGATACGCATAATACACACGAGCTACGCGCGATTAAAATGCCCAGACGTAAACATGCCACACCCAGCCTTTAAAAGGACGTCTGACAATATTATGATTTTGCGGGATTTTTTTGCGTTTTTTTGTGTGCATTTGGTAGATATTTATGCTAGCTGTATCTGGCAACTCTACCGAGAGGAAACACGTGGTGGGGAGGCAAGTGGCGTTGGGCCTGAGGATTCTTTCATATTTCCTGCTTTATCCTCGGTATTACTTGCCGTACCGGTTCCTGAGGATATCTGCAAGATGCCTAAAGCTAGCAAGAGAAAGGCTACATCGAGGAGGAGTGTAGTGATTGCGAAGGAGAGGCTAGCAGAGGTGAGAAGGCAGGCTGCCCGTCCCCGTAGTGAGATGGTAGCCACCACCACCCAAGGCCATGCCGCCACCTCCACCACCGCCACCACCACCTCCACAGCCCCATCATCAAGTGAGAAAAGAAGGTCATTCATCTCTGAACATGAGGAAATACCAGAAACTGTAGAAAAGACCAGACATATCGTTGAACAAAAACATATTGAGCATATAGTAACGTGTATGTTGCCTACATCTAATATCAGATGAAATCATGACCCGATGTCTAAAGGGCATGACAAAACAGGAATGAACATTTGCATTCGCGGGTGTGGAAACTGTCCTAAATTCAAGGCACCATCTAGGCGGATGGTGGAGTTCGCCACCTCAACTGCTGTCGGTGACTATAATGTTGGCTACGTTGCTAATTGTCTGGTTGAACTTGTGGCATTCAACTTACTACATCCATCTACAAGTATCTGAAGGAAAAGGGAGCAAGAACTCACCATACAGACGCAAGATGAGGAATAGCAGGCTCGCAAAGGATCTAGATTGTGCGGCTGGTAAATACTGACCAGTGCATCGCATCAAAAAAATACAGTTTTCATCACATGTAATTTATTTACCTTTAAAGTGTAACTGCATATGTAGTTTTCATCGTATTAACTTCATTTTTGTTTTGTTGCGTTCGTCATTAAAAGCTCTTCAAATCCAGCAATGAATATTTACAAAAAAGTATCATAAATATATTCATTTTTACTGCTTAAATGTAAATTTTCATGGCACTATAAAATCTTAAGGATTTATATTTTTTTTCTATGCTAAAAATTCATTATTTAAAACATTTTCATTGCTGGAATCATTAAACAATTAATAAGTTAAGCACTGATATTTTTAAAATTTTGATATATCTATTTACTATTGAGCAGATGTCAGCCAAAATATGCCTAATTTCAAGTATTATTTTTTCGACTTTTTTTTCTTCTGTTTCTCCTATTTTATATATCACCTTGAAACGCTCTAAACACGTAAGTAGGTATCACACAAGACTTATTCAGTACACTTAAAAAAAAATGGGCCATATTTTCATTTTTTATTAAAAAAGTATCCATCAGTCCCTTAATATGATGAACCTAACCACTGGCATCGTATAATATTGAGGCAAACACAACATACAAATATAGTAACATAAGCCTAGGTTATTAATGGTAATCCATCTATATTTTACATAGGTGCCATACATATACCACTGTGAACCACACGGAACACATACAGTAATAATAATAACAACAACGAATAGCATAATTCCGCATTGTTTACGTTTTTCGCATCGTTTACGGGCGCATTGTTTACGTTTTTCGCATCGCTCACGGTCACATCGTTTACGTTTTTCGCATCGTTTACGGTCGCATTGTTTACGTTTTTCGCATCGTTTACGGTCGCATCGTTTAAGTTTTTCGCATCGTTTACGGTCGCATCGTTTAAGTTTTTCGCATCGTTTACGGTCGCATCGTTTAAGTTTTTCGCATCGTTTACGGTCGCATTGTTTACGTTTTTCGCATCGTTTACGGGCGCATTGTTTACGTTTTTCGCATCGTTTACGGTCGCTTTGTTTACGTTTTTCGCATCGTTTACGGTCGCTTTGTTTACGTTTTTCGCATCGTTTACGGTCGCTTTGTTTACGTTTTTCGCATCGTTTACGGTCGCTTTGTTTACGTTTTTCGCATCGTTTACGGTCGCATTGTTTACGTTTTTCGCATCGTTTACGGTCGCATTGTTTACGTTTTTCGCATCGTTTACGGTCGCATTGTTTACGTTTTTCGCATCGTTCACGGTCGCATTGTTTACGTTTTTCGCATTGTTTACGGTCGCATTGTTTACGTTTTTCGCATCGTTCACGGTCACATCGTTTACGTTTTTCGCATCGTTTACGGTCGCATTGTTTACGTTTTTCGCATCGTTTACGGTCGCATTGTTTACGTTTTTCGCATTGTTTACGGTGGCATTGTTTACGTTTTTCGCATCGTTTACGGTGGCATTGTTCACGGGCGTCTAAGTAACGGAATGTCTCGGGACGAAGGGGCAGTGGAGGAGGCCCCTTCCGCGAAGGTGTCGCCGGCCTGCTCCTCGACTGGGCCAGGGCCGGCAGCCTCCTCCTCTTCGGACCCCGCGCGTTTTGTGTGCCAGTCAGTGTGTTTTTAATGGACTCAGTCTTGTGTTTGTGTGTGCCAGTCAGTGTGTTTTTAATGGACTCAGTCTTGTGTTTGTGTGTGCCAGTCAGTGTGTTTTAAGGGAGGTGTGTTGCAGGTTCGCAAGTGGGCGCGGGTAGAAGTGTAGGCAGGCGCGGTGGGAGAGAGCCAGGGAGCGAGGGAGGCTGGTTGGCAGGCTGGTAGGTAGGGAGGTAGTTGGGAGGTATGTATGTAGGTAGGGAGGGAGGGAGGTGAACGGGAAGGTAGTTATTAAAGACCTACCCCCATTGCGAGCCTCCATGCCCCTCCCCTTTTCCTGCCCTCCATACCTATACCCACCAATACACCCACCCACCTATCCCCCCTCCCCTCCTTCCCCTCTTCCTCCATACCCGCCCACCAATCCACTCACCCACCCACCTCGTTTTGGGTTATTTGAGGTGACTGAGTCAAGGGTTTTGTGTGCTGAGTCTTGTGTTTTTTGTGCTGACTCGTGTTTCTTTTTGGCTGAGTCCTCTACTTTACGAGTTTCGTCTCGTTTACGGGCGCATTGTGTACGTGTTTCGCATCGTTTACGTGTTTCGCATCGTTAACGTGCTTCGCATCGTTTACGTGTTTCGCATTGTTTACGTGTTTCGCATCGTTTACGTGTTTCGCATCGTTAACGTGTTTCGCATTGTTTACGTGTTTCGCATTGTTTACGTGTTTCGCATCGTTTACGTGTTTCGCATCGTTTACGTGTTTCGCATTCTTTACGTGTTTCGCATCGTTTACGTGTTTCGCATTCTTTACGTGTTTCGCATCGTTTACGTGTTTCGCATTGTTTACGTGTTTCGCATCGTTTACGTGTTTCGCATCGTTTACGTGTTTCGCATCGTTTACGTGTTTCGCATCGTTAACGTGTTTCGCATCGTTTACGTGTTTCGCATTGTTTACGTGTTTCGCATTGTTTACGTGTTTCGCATCGTTTACGTGTTTCGCATTGTGTACGTGTTTCGCATCGTTTACGTGTTTCGCATCGTTAACGTGTTTCGCATCGTTTACGTGTTTCGCATTGTTTACGTGTTTCGCATCGTTTACGTGTTTCGCATTCTTTACGTGTTTCGCATCGTTTACGTGTTTCGCATCGTTTACGTGTTTCGCATCGTTTACGTGTTTCGCATCGTTTACGTGTTTCGCATTGTTTACGTGTTTCGCATCGTTTACGTGTTTCGCATCGTTTACGTGTTTCGCATTGTTAACGTGTTTCGCATCGTTTACGTGTTTCGCATTCTTTACGTGTTTCGCACCGTTTACGTGTTTCGCATTCTTTACGTGTTTCGCATCGTTTACGTGTTTCGCATTCTTTACGTGTTTCGCATCGTTTACGTGTTTCGCATTCTTTACGTGTTTCGCATCGTTTACGTGTTTCGCATTGTTTACGCGTTTCGCATTCTTTACGTGTTTCGCATTCTTTACGTGTTTCGCATCGTTTACGTGTTTCGCATTGTTTACGTGTTTCGCATTCTTTACGTGTTTCGCATTCTTTACGTGTTTCGCATCGTTTACGTGTTTCGCATTGTTTACGTGTTTCGCATTGTTTACGTGTTGCGCATTGTTTACGTGTTTCGCATTCTTTACGTGTTTCGCATCGTTTACGGGCGCATTGTTCACGGGCGTCTAAGTAACGGAATGTCTCGGGACGAGGGGGCAGTGGAGGAGGCCCCTTCCGCGAAGGTGTCGCCGGCCTGCTCCTCGACTGGGCCAGGGCCGGCAGCCTCCTCCTCTTCGGACCCCGCGCAAGAAACATTCCCGTCCGCCTCAAGGTTCGGGTTCAGAACTTTTGGAGGCGTTGGGAACGTTTGCCGAAATATTATGATCTTTTTAATTACTCGGTGAAAGACGCTGTCGCAGTTTGCGTAAGTCTGAGATGTGAATGAAAGATGGTGTGGAAAGCGGGAACCCTACCGCCTTGGGGCTCTCGTTGTTCCTGCTTGTCCCTGCACTGTTTCCTTGAGACGGGGGCCTTCCACGCACCAATTTCGCCTGGCAATGCTTCCCTGTGAATGGTTTGCTTTATAAGTTCCTGTATGAAATGTCCAAGTTCCTGGCAACATGGATGACGATGACGGGCTGATGAAGTACTAACACCAGACGCGAAAAACGTTGTGGTCACCGCTTGTGTCGCAACCTTTCCCTTCCTGCAAACACGTCACCTCAAGAGTTTAAGGAAACGAACAAGAAGAAAATCAATTCATGTCGTGTGCCGCTCTCTCCACTGTAACAAGGGTGTAGTATATAAAAGTAGTAATAGTAGTAATTATTCATATTATTGTAGTATCTTCTCCACAAGTGTGAATCACTTTTCCTTACCACTTCTCTCTCTCTCTCTCTCTCTCTCTCTCTTAAAATCAGTTATATGCCTTCTCGGCTATTTTGCATCGCCTGTGACAACAGGTGTAATGTCAGTCAAACTAAAGAAGCCATAATAATTTGCACATGAAGTGTCCATTCTGAAGTAGAAAGTATTATGAATTCATATAAATATGCTATAAATTATATATATATATATATATATATATATATATATATATATATATATATATATATATATATATATATATATATATATATATATATATATATATATATATATATATATATATATATATATATATATATATATATATATATATATATATATATATATATATATATATATATATATATATATATATATATATATATATATATATATATATATATATATATATATATTGATTTGGGTCTCGCGAAAATTCAGTATTTCCATGAAACAATAATTCAGTCCTGTTATCTCTTATAACCTATCCCTCTCATCTCTTATAACCTATCCCTCTCAACGTAGCTTTTGTTGCCCACCAAGTCCACCGTCCCTTGCTCCTTCATTCCTTCCCTTCCCAACACCCTCCTGCTTTTTACCCCGCGGCCCCACTCTGCCTCCTCCTGTAGCAACATCTCTTATATTATTGCGTCAGTGGGAGAGTTCTGGCGTTTTCAGATTCACCGTCAGGTAGAAGGTGGTCACAGCAATTCTTTGATTATTATCATAGGTAATGATAATGTTATAATGGCCTGTTATCCTGGCCGTCGGAAAATATCATATGGTTCGTGAGGGTTATCGAGTCACGATTACGAAGCTGAGTTTCATGTGAATACAATACGAATATATTGTGGAATATAAGTCATTTTCTTGATATAGTCACCCAGCTCTTTTGTACTGTCAGGCGGGACATGGCTTACATACCATCAACGACCCAACACAGAAGTATCAATAATAACCGCGTTCGATTCGTCCTAGCGACTGATCGAAGCAAACCTGGTGAAGCTTCATACTCATCAGTGTTACCATGTCCAGAGAGCACCACACCTCCTCGCGGGTGGCTGAGGTGTTTCTGTTTCATGTGTCCGCCACTGTTGTACGGTCGCGGACAAAAGTCTTGCGTTGCTTCCAACGCCAGCGCGAGTCCGAGACACCTAAGGTTCGAAAAAATGTGTGTCATCTATTGGGTTGGTGCTCCGTTTGTTCGAATCTCAGGGGTCTCGGACTCACGCTGGGGTTGGAAGCGACGCAGAACTTTTGTCCGCCTACATCACCTGCATCCCTCTCTCCCGGTGTTGCTAGAGTGCCCTGAGAGCATTAATCCGCCGGCATACAACGTCCAGGGACTCCTTCCTCACATACATAGTCCGGTTTGACGTCCTATAGCGGAATCCCATATCGTGGAGGAGTCACCACATCGACGTATCCGAGGTTCCCACCGGGATGATGCCGGCTATCATCAGCTCCTCCGTCAGGGAAGCAATTGTCATGACTTCTTTAGCGGCGAGCTTTGAATGGACTTTTCGACGAATGGCCGCTACAGTAAAATTGTCGAATACGGCCGGTGCTGTGGGGGGTGTTGCAGGTGGTGTTGGTGGTAGTGCCTCGGCCATCCCTGCCTCGGAGTTGGTGGTGCGAAGCCGCTTTTTTACCATCCTCACCGTGCGGACGCTTATGCCGACCGCATAGGCAACCCTGTCATACGTCCTGCTTGGTGATAGGTCAGTATTGCAACATTAGTGATATGTCTCCGCTTTAACAACGAAACCTTGGCAAAGAAAATATATAAATACACACACACACACACACACACACACACACACACACACACACACACACACACACACACGGTGGCTTCTATCCTCATCCCTTGAACTTCTTACACCACCCACCATAAGTGAAAATGCATGATGTGCTGCATTATAACCAAGTGAATACCTTATATGGTGTATTATTGGATCATATGACAACTCTTTTACCCATGTTCTGGTATGTATAGATAGTTTATGCGTATCCGTTGATATGGAGCCCATCACTCACCAAGTTAGTGATGGGAATGAATGGGATGCAGTAGTATAGCTATAAACGACACACACCTGTTCAAACTGAGCCTCAGCCGATTGTATCTGTTTCTTGGTAAACAGGGATAAAAGCCGCATGGCAATGCCATTCCTGCAGCCACGGGGACAATGACGTAGCTTATATGCTATACTGTTAATCCTTGGAGCCAACGTCCTGTATATCGGGGGTATTAGTGTAAAGTGCAGCCACAAACCCGTTAACAAACCATGTAACCTCGCAACACCTCAAACTGCTCAGCTCCAGTAAACCATCTGTCTGCCATCATTCTCGCTCGTTATCACCCTCCACATCACCGTACCCAAAGCTTTACTTCCACATTATTTCACTCTAAATAAATGACACGTGCATGTTGGTGTACCACATTTCTATATACTTCAGGAATACAGCATGCACCGTAGGTTATGAATCCATGAGAGAGAGGTTGAGGGAGGAGGGTAAGTGATAGAGGAGGGTCATACAGGTAGAGGGAGAGAGGGGGGTTGGGTCTAGGGAGTGACGTAGTGATGACTGTGTCCGAATACTGTCTCTGGATATCGGGAATTTCTTTCAACTGTCATGAGTATGTAGCTTACTCATACACTTCTGGTTATGCACTATGCAGTCAAAAATTAGCCCAAGGTGTGACATAAACTCTGGCAAAGTATAATAGTAATCCAACACTTCGTTACCGAGAAAATCAAGAAAATCGAGGTAACACAGCAGCTGAAATGCGTTTTTTTTTAATAGGTAAATACAACTAGGTAAATACACACAAACTCACACGCACAAAAAAAGCTCAGTGATTGAAAAAAACCCAAAGATAAAAGGTAGAACAAGATAGAATAAAGGAATGAAAAAGAATATATATAAACAAACAAAGGAAAGGAAACAAATAATGAAATGTAGCAAAAAAAAAAAAGCAAGATAGACAGGTAGATGAGTGAAGGAAAGAAGTAATGAATGAAAGAGAATATAGAAACACACACACACACACACACACACACACACACACACACACACACACACACACACACACACACACACACACACACACACACACACACACACACACACACACACACACACACACACACACACACACACACACACACACACACACACACACACACACACACACACACACACACACACACTTTTTCTTCTTCCCTTCTCTCGGTTCCTTCCTTCCCTCCCCTCTCATCCTTCCTCATCTCTTTTTTCTTGCTTGCTTTCCTCGCTTCCTTCCTTTCTTCACCTCTTCGTTTCCTCCTTTTTGTTCTCTTGCTTCCCTTTTTTTTCTTTCTTACGCTTTTTCACTCCCTACATTCTCTCTCTCTCTCTCTCTCTCTCTCTCTCTCTCTCTCTCTCTCTCTCTCTCTCCCATCATTAAGCTAAGTGAATTCACACACACAGAACACTGTTTTTATTTACATATATACTGTTTTAATTTGTTTTTAGTTTTTTTAGTAGTTTTAATCTAGTTTTTTTTACCTTTATTCTAATATTTTAACCTCTTAATTGGTATAATGGTCACTACACTTAAGTGCCGGACGAGGCTGTTCCAGTCCACGAACCGGCACAATGACACTAGGAATCTGCCGACAACACAAAAGTTGGAAAGTTTCGTTTAGTCGGCGCAACATCTGTGATCATATGCCGGAGAGAGACAGGAGGGGGAAGGAATTATAGGAGAAAGGAACAGACCCCAGGAGACGGGACACAACCCCCGATTAATACCTGGTACTCATTCATTGCTGGGTGGACAGGGGCGTAAGGTATCGGAAAAACCGCCGAAATTTTTCCACTCCGCCCGGGAATCGAATCCGGGCTCTCTCGATTGTGAGCCGAGTGTGCTAACCACTGCACCACGAAGCCCCATGCCGACAACACAACACCGTGCACACTCATGGAAGGTAAGACACGAAAACCGTTATTGCGCCATACACAGTGCCTTCCTGATCACCACATTTATACACAGCACTTATAATACACTCATTAACACATTCGAGGACGCAAACAACAATCCCTCAACAGTCACAAACAAGCACTCATACTCTACAATCGTTCTCGCACACCGTGGTTCAGTGTTTCAATCGGCACACCAACAACGACACAAAGGTACATAAACGACACACCATCCTTCTCTTGCTGCTTCTTTGTGGAGACACGGGCGCTATGGTCAACCCTGGCCCTTATTGCCCCAAGTACCCCTGCCGGCTTTGTAGCAAGGCGGTAAGGTGGGGACAGAGGGCCATCCAGTGTGATTCGTGTCGTGATAGATCCGAGCATGCTGGCTGGTACCACATCAGCTGTATCGGGTCTTTCACGCCGACTTACGCTGGATTGGTTGACAATAGCGTCTCGTGAATCTGCATTAGATGCGGCATTTCTAATTTCTCATCCTCATTATTCTCAGCTAATCCTATTCCGCTATTCAACTCCTTCGACACGCTTTATCAACACAACACATATAGCCCTGACACACAACACACTCCCCTCTTGAGCCCCAAACACTCAACACCTCTCACTTCCCATAACCCTCTTCCATCCTTCACATCCAGCCCCATCAACCCACTCGGACCGGTGCGTTCCCTCCGTACGCCTGACTCGACTCATCACTCACCTCTCACTCCCGTGACTAACAACCCTAGGCCTGCCCTATCACCCGCAACCTATTCTACTCTTCCACTTTCGCCAGTACCTTTTTCCTTTTCCTCCCTTCGCTCATCGCCTCCCGTTTCACCTCCCTCCTCTACAGTACTTCTTCACTCCCTTCCGTTCCTTCTTCATCATCACCATCTTCACCTATCCCTTTACTTCAACAACAACCACGTCATAGCCACACTTCCCTCCGACTATTAACAATTAATTTCCGTAGCATTAAAAACAAAATAGCCCAATTACACCATCTAATCACCACACATAACCCTGACATAATAGTAGGGACTGAGACTTGGTTGACTCCTGACGTTGACAGTAGTGAGCTTTTCCCTCCCCCCTTTAGTATGATCAGTTTCCGTAAAGACCGCCCGACAGACCTCGGCAAAGGTGGCGGTGTTATCATCGCCACCAAGCCGGGTCTTTGTGTTAAGCATAGGCCTGACCTTGACACAGACTGCGAAATCACCTGGGTCCAGTTACAAACCCTCAACTGTAAGTCTTTTCTTATTGCTGCTTTTTACAGACCGCCTTCTACTAATACAGACTATTTACACAATCTTCACATTTCTCTTTCGCGCATACAGGCAGACAAACACATCTGGATCACGGGTGATTTCAACCTCCCTGACACTGACTGGACAGCAATATCCCCATTTGACCCTCCCGATGCTGACGCCCCCAACCCCGTTATTCCCCACACAAACAGACGCCAACTACACGACAAACTCATTGACATCATTCATACATTTTCACTCTCACAAACAGTACTCCAGCCAACACGAACACACACTGTGAAACGCCCCGCTGGCACGGTGGCCCTTTGACCACAGCACACACACTTACCTTTTTCTCACCAACAACATTCTTAACATAACAAACACTCAGGTTGTTCCAGGACTTAGTGACCATGACATACTTATCATTGACGCTGACCTTCAACCGATTAGACATAAACAGAGACCCAGACAGATATTCCTTTATTCAAGGGCTGACTTAGACATGATCAAATAAGACCTGATTGCCTTTAGCACTGACTTTTTTGCGACAGACCCACACACAAGACTTCCTTCCACCAAGTGGAACAACCTGAAACACGCCATAGACGACTCTATGAACAGACACATACCACAAAAAAACACTTTCTAGTAGGTACACACTTCCTTGGTTTTCCAGGGATCTACACAGACAACATCGCAAGAAACAAAGACTCTACAGACGCGCGCAGACATACAACACAACAGATAATTGGACCGCCTACAAAACACACCAAAAAACATTTGCCAAAAACATTAAAGTAGCGGAACGCAGACACATAGCAACCTACCTTGCAGACAACGAAAGAAATAACACAAGAAACTTTTACAAATTCTTTAAGGCGCGCAAACATGACACTAACACGATTACATCACTAAAAGACAACATTAACACATTAGTAACCTGCCCACAACACAAAGCACAAATACTCAACACACAGTTTCAATCGGTGTACACACAAGAATACAACCTAACACCAAACATACCACACAGTCCCTTCCTCCCCGATAGCCCCCCTTGACATTACGACTAACGGAATACAGAAATTACTGGAGGGACTTGACACAACTAAATCCACTGGTCCCGACAACATTCCCGCTTTCATCCTTAAATCCTTTGCCCCCATCCTTCAGGCCATATTCACCCAATCCTTATCATCCACCTCATTACCCTCTGACTGGCTTTTGGCAAATATTAACCCTTTATTTAAGACAGGTGACCGGACTGACCCAGCCAATTATCGCCCCATCTCACTAACATCGATTCCATGTAAAATTTTCAAACACATAATACACAAACACATAATGAATCACCTTGACACAGACAACATCCTCACTGATTCACAACACGGCTTTCGACCTAAACGCTCATGTGAATCGCAACTCATACTACATTTCACGACATTACGAGACTACTTGACCGACGTGACATTAAACAAGTTGACACTATTGTTTTAGATTTTGCCAAAACCTTCGACAAAGTCCCGTACAAAAGACTGACACTAAAAATTGAAATATTATGGTATTTTAGGACCTATTCTACACTGGATCACTGCATTTCTTGCTAACAGGACTCAACGTGTTCTTCTTGACGGATCTTCATCTGACACTGTCCCTGTTTCTTCAGGTGTCCCACAAGGCACCGTTCTAGGTCCCCTTCTTTTCCTCCTGTACATTGACGATCTTCCACTCTCAACGCCTAACTCTTCCACTAGACTATTTGCCGACGATAGTTTGCTGTTTAGAGTAGTAAAGACTACTGACGCCTGCAGACTGCTACAAAAAGACTTGGACGCCCTCCAGCGGTGGGAGCGCATCTGGTAGATGCATTTCCGCCCTGACAAGTGCAAACTATTAAAATTCACTAGAGCTCACAACCCCATCCATCACACTTACATTCTATAATTCAGAACTAGAATCAGTCCACACACACAAGTATCTTGGTGTCCACCTCTCCACTAACCTAAAGTCCAACACTCACATAGACCATATCAGTTCCACAGCCAACCGAACTCTGGGGTTCCTGAGGAGGAATTTACATAACTGCACACCTGACATTAAACACATAGCGTATGACACACTTGTGAGACCAACACTTGAATACTGCCCCACGGTGTGGGATCCTTACACACAGAGAAACATTGATAGGTTAGAACAAATCAACACCAAGGCGGCTAGGTTCATTACAAACAATTACGCTCGAACGCCTGGAATCACAACACGGATCAAACAACAGATAAACATGGAACCTCTTCACATACGCAAACAAACGCACAGACCTACACTTATGTACAAGATCAGAAACACTCGCATTGAGATTGACCCACACACATACTTACACAACGCAAACAGTCAACGTACTCGTAATACACACATCCATAAATACCAAACATATCACACTAACACTGACGCATACATTACACGCACCATACGTGACTGGAACAGCCTCCCTCAACAGATTTTAAACTGTGGTACAATAGACTCATTCAGAAAACAAATACACTTACTTGTCACCACAAGACACCAACACTAACAATGACACTTAATTCACTTCCCTCCCTTGCACACTCGGCTCCCCCGTCCACCCATCAGCCAACACAAATATGCGCGTTATGCACCTGTACGGGTGCCCTGCGCATTATTGTCCAGATCCAGATCCAGATCTCTCGTTTCCTTTACTCATTTTTCTCGTTCCCTTTCTTCGTTTCTCTTGCCCCTTCGCTTCATATCCACTGTTCTATCGTTTCCTTTCCCTCTCAAGCCCCCTTCATCCTTCTCTTTTTTCCACATTCTTCCTCACTTCTACCTCACCCTCTTCACCTCTTCGCTTCCCGCCCTTTCTCTATTGCTTCCCACTCCCTTACGGTCCCTCACTCTTCGTCTGTCTCTCGCTCTCTCACTCACTCACACTTCTCGCTTCCTTTAATCATCTCTTTCGTTTCCTTTCTTTCTTCCCGTTCCCCTCTCTTTCGGCTACCCCAATTCCTTGCTCTTTCTTTCCCTTCACCTTTCAAGCCTCCCTCGTTCCTCTCTTCTTTCCACGTTCTCCCTCCGTGTTTACTTAATTACCACGTTAAGCCGCCCAGGTGGTGATGGGCCCGGGTAATCCCCCTGGCCCAAGACTATGATGACGAAGAGCTGGATAACAGCCCCAGTAAATTATGCTATTAAGCCTCCCCGTTCACTGGTTCTCTCTCTCTCTCTCTCTCTCTCTCTCTCTCTCTCTCTCTCTCTCTCTCTCTCTCTCTCTCTCTCTCTCTCTCCCCCCCCCCCCCCTTAACGACCTAACAGTAACATCACCACAATGGCTTCCCATCTTCACCTCCATTCCCTTACGCCACCACACCACATACCCAACACTGTCACCTGTTCACCATCACCTGTTCACCATCACCTGTGCACCATCACCTGTTCACCATCACCTGTTCACCATCACCTGTTCACCATCACCTGTTCACCACCACCTGTGCACCAACACCTGTTCACTACCACCTGTCCACCACCACCTGTCCACCACCACCTGTCCACCACCACCTGTGCACCACCACCTGTCCACCACCACCTGTCCACCACCACCTGTCCACCACCACCTGTCCACCACCACCTGTGCACCACCACCTGATCACCACCACCTGTCCACCACCACCTGTCAACCACCACCTGTCAACCACCACCTGTCCACCACCACCTGTCCACCACCACCTGTCCCCCATCATCTGTTCACCACCACCTGTCCACCACCACCTGTTCACCACCATCTGTTCACCATCACCTGTCCCCCATCACCTGTTCACCACCACCTGTCCACCTTCACCTGTCCACCACCACCTATTCACCACCACCTGTCCACCACCACCTGTCCACCACCACCTGTCCACCTTCACCTGTCCACCACCACCTGTTCACCACCACCTGTCCACCACCACCTGTCCACCTTCACCTGTCCACCATCACCTGTTCACCACCACCTGTCCACCACCACCTGTCCACCTTCACCTGTCCACCACCACCTGTTCACCACCACCTGTCCACCACCACCTGTCCACCTTCACCTGTCCACCACCACCTGTCCACCACCACCTGTCCACCTTCACCTGTCCACCACCACCTGTTCACCACCACCTGTCCACCACCACCTGTCCACCTTCACCTGTCCCCCATCACCTGTCCACCACCACCTGTCCACCACCACCTGTCCACCACCACCTGTTCACCACCACCTGTCCACCACCACCTGTCCACCTTCACCTGTCCCCCATCACCTGTCCACCACCACCTGTCCACCACCACCTGTTCACCACCACCTGTCCACCACCACCTGTCCACCTTCACCTGTCCACCATCACCTGTCCACCACCACCTGTCCACCACCACCTGTCCACCTTCACCTGTCCACCACCACCTGTCCACCACCACCTGTTCACCACCACCTGTCCACCTTCACCTGTCCACCACCACCTGTCCACCACCACCTGTTCACCACCACCTGTCCACCACCACCTGTCCACCTTCACCTGTCCACCACCACCTGTCCACCACCACCTGTCCACCACCACCTGTCCACCACCACCTGTCCACCACCACCTGTCCACCACCACCTGTCCACCTTCACCTGTCCACCACCACCTGTCCACCACCACCTGTCCACCACCACCTGTCCACCTTCACCTGTCCACCACCACCACCTGTCCACCACCACCTGTCCACCACCACCTGTCCACCACCTGTCCACCACCACCTGCCCACCACCACCGGTCCACCACCACCTGTCCACCACCACCTGTTCACCACCACCTGTCCACCACCACCTGTCCACCACCACCTGTCCCCCATCACCTGTCCCCCATCACCTGTCCACCTTCACCTGTCCACCACCACCTGTCCACCTTCACCTGTCCACCACCACCTGTCCACCTTCACCTGTCCACCACCACCTGTCCACCTTCACCTGTCCCCCATCACCTGTCCACCACCACCTGTCCACCACCACCTGTCCCCCATCACCTGTCCCCCATCACCTGTCCACCTTCACCTGTCCACCACCACCTGTCCACCTTCACCTGTCCACCACCACCTGTCCACCTTCACCTGTCCCCCATCACCTGTCCACCACCACCTGTCCACCACCACCTGTCCACCACCACCTGTCCACCTTCACCTGTCCACCACCACCTGTCCACCACCACCTGTCCACCACCACCTGTCCACCTTCACCTGTCCACCACCACCTGTCCACCATCAACTGTCCCCCATCACCTGTCCACCACCACCTGTCCACCATCACCTGTCCACCACCACCTGTCCACCTTCACCTGTCCACCACCACCTGTCCACCTTCACCTGTCCACCACCACCTGTCCACCTTCACCTGTCCCCCATCACCTGTCCACCACCACCTGTCCACCTTCACCTGTCCACCACCACCTGTCCACCACCACCTGTTCACCTTCGCCTGTCCACCACCACCTGTTCACCACCACCTGTCCACCACCACCTGTCCACCTTCACCTGTCCACCACCACCTGTCCACCACCACCTGTCCCCCTTCACCTGTCCACCACCACCTGTCCACCACCACCTGTCCACCACCACCTGTCCACCTTCACCTGTCCACCACCACCTGTCCACCACCACCTGTCCCCCTTCACCTGTCCACCACCACCTGTCCACCTTCACCTGTCCACCACCACCTGTCCACCTTCACCTGTCCACCACCACCTGTCCACCACCACCTGTCCACCACCACCTGTCCACCACCACCTGTCCACCACCACCTGTCCCCCTTCACCTGTCCACCACCACCTGTCCACCACCACCTGTCCACCACCACCTGTCCACCACCACCTGTCCACCACCACCTGTTCACCACCACCTGTCCACCACCACCTGTCCACCACCACCTGTCCACCATCACCTGTCCACCACCACCTGTCCACCACCACCTGTCCACCACCACCTGTCCACCTTCACCTGTCCCCCATCACCTGTCCACCACCACCTGTCCACCACCACCTGTCCACCACCACCTGTCCACCACCACCTGTCCACCATCACCTGTCCACCACCACCTGTCCACCACCACCTGTCCACCACCACCTGTCCACCACCACCTGTCCACCACCACCTGTCCACCACCACCTGTCCACCACCACCTGTTCACCACCACCTGTCCACCACCACCTATGCACCATCACCTGTCCCCCATCACCTGTCCACCACCACCTGTCCACCACCACCTGTTCACCACCATCTGTTCACCACCACCTGTCCACCACCACCTGTTCACCACCATCTGTTCACCACCACCTGTCCACCACCACCTGTTCACCACCACCTGTCCACCACCACCTGTCCACCACCACCTGTCCACCACCACCTATGCACCATCACCTGTCCACCACCATCTGTTCACCACCACCTGTCCACCACCACCTGTCCACCACCACCTGTCCACCACCACCTGTTCACCACCATCTGTTCACCACCACCTGTCCACCACCACCTGTTCACCACCATCTGTCCACCACCACCTGTTCACCACCACCTGTCCACCACCACCTGTCCACCACCACCTGTTCACCACCACCTGTCCACCACCACCTGTCCACCACCACCTGTTCACCACCACCTGTCCACGGTTGCCGGTCAACTGAACCAGTGCCACTTGCACCAGTACCACATGCACCAGTGCCAAATGAACCAGTGGTCAACTGAACCAGTTGTCAAGTGAACCAGTGGTCATTTGAACCAGTGGTCATTTGAACCAGTAACCATCTGAACCAGTGTAAACTGAACCAGTACTACTTGAACCAGTACTATTTCAACCAGTGACCATCTGAACCAGTGGTCATCTGAACCAGTGCTACTTGAACCAGTGCAAACTGAACCAGTACTACTACTTGAACCAGTACTAATTCAACCAGTGACCATCTGAACCAGTGGTCATCTGAACCAGTGGTCATCTGAACCAGTGCAACTTGAACCAGTGCAAACTGAACCAGTAGTACTTGAACCAGTACTAATTCAACCAGTGACCATCTGAACCAGTGGTCATCTGAACCAGTGCAACTTGAACCAGTGCAAACTGAACCAGTAGTACTTGAACCAGTACTATTTCAACCAGTGACCATCTGAACCAGTGGTCATCTGAACCAGTGCAACTTGAACCAGTAGTACTTGAACCAGTACTAATTCAACCAGTGACCATCTGAACCAGTGGTCATCTGAACCAGTGCAACTTGAACCAGTGCAAACTGAACCAGTAGTACTTGAACCAGTACTATTTCAGCCAGTGACCGTGTAATACAATTTAACCCTTTTTCGAAGGCCGATGGTACTGTACTCCGTTGTGTAACCCTTTCATTACAGGTGTAACTCGTTTATGTTAGCATCCTCCCTGCACCAGCTTAAACCACGCGCTTATGCAAAGCCATTTTTATTTTGAGCTGGTCCCAGTCCTGCGACACGTGGAGTCGGGATGCTGTCGCGGACCTTTTTTTTTTTTTAGTTTTATATTATATTTTTATTTATTTTTTTATATTTTTTTTATTTTTTTTTACTTTTTTCTTTTAGTTTTTTTTCTTTTCCTAGCTTATAACAGTTTTTATATTTCCTTTTCTTGTTTTATTTATTTTTATTTATTACTTTTTGTGAAATATTTTTCACTTTGTGTTTGTAAATGAAGTGTGACCATTTTAATGTAGGTTTCCGAAGGAAATAAAAATACAGTTGAGTCACAACAAATTCTGCTGAACTCGCACATATTTTATGGAATAAAAAATACTCTGAATTGTAAGTAAACTAATTATATTCAGATCTTGAAGAAAAATAAAGTTGAAGAAATATAAATAAAATGCAGTACCAGCTTAAACCACGCATACTGAATTAAAACAACAAATTATCCTAGGCTTTGCATTGAATTAAAACAAGAAATAACCCTAGGCTTTGTACTGAATTAAAGCAAAAAATAACCCTAGGCTTTGTACTGAATTAAAGCAAAAAATAACCCTAGGCTTTGTACTGAATTAAAGCAAAAAATAACCCTAGGCTTTGTACTGAATTAAAGCAAAAAATAATCCTAGGCTTTGTATTGAATTAAAACAAGAAATAAGCCTAGGCTTTGTACTGAATTAAAACAAGAAATAACCCTAGGCTTTGTACTGAATTAAAACAAGAAATAACCCTAGGCTTTGTACTGAATTAAAGCAAAAAATAATCCTAGGCTTTGTATTGAATTAAAACAAGAAATAAGCCTAGGCTTTGTACTGAATTAAAACAAGAAATAATCCTAGGCTTTGTACTGAATTAAAACAAGAAATAACCCTAGGCTTTGTACTGAATTAAAGCAAAAAATAATCCTAGGCTTTGTATTGAATTAAAGCAAAAAATAATCCTAGGCTTTGTATTGAATTAAAACAAGAAATAACCCTAGGCTTTGTATTGAATTAAAACAAGAAATAAGCCTAGGCTTTGTACTGAATTAAAACAAGAAATAATCCTAGGCTTTGTACTGAATTAAAGCAAAAAATAATCCTAGGCTTTGTATTGAATTAAAACAAGAAATAAGCCTAGGCTTTGTACTGAATTAAAACAAGAAATAACCCTAGGTTAGTACTTATTTAAAGTAACTTGTCGGCTTCTTCACCATAAGATCTAACTTTAACTGCTAGTCTGTTTGCTAAAAGTACATATGTATTTCTTGGCCTCTCAAGATTGACAGCTTGGGCATTTTGCATTGTTAGCCTATGATCTGCAATGTCTTTTCTGATACCATTCATGAAAGACCACATTGTTGGATGAGAGCACATAAAAAGTGACTTGAGCGAATTATGAAACCCTTCCGTGCAATCATACATTATATTTTTATTTATTTATTTTTTTTTTTACTTTTTTATTTTAGTTTTTTTTTTCTTTTTCTAGCTTATAACAGTTTTTATATTTCCCTTTCTTGTTTTATTTATTTTTATTTATTACTTTTTGTGAAATATTTTTCACTTTGTGTTTGTAAATGAAGTGTGACCATTTTAATGTAGGTTTCCGAAGGAAATAAAAATACAGTTGAGTCACAACGGAGTACAGTACCATCGGCCTTCGAAAAAGGGTTAAATTGTATTACACGGTCACTGGCTGAAATAGTACTGGTTCAAGTACTACTGGTTCAGTTTGCACTGGTTCAAGTTGCACTGGTTCAGATGACCACTGGTTCAGATGGTCACTGGTTGAATTAGTACTGGTTCAAGTAGTAGTACTGGTTCAGTTTGCACTGGTTCAAGTAGCACTGGTCCAGATGACCACTGGTTCAGATGGTCACTGGTTGAAATAGTACTGGTTCAAGTAGTACTGGTTCAGTTTACACTGGTTCAGATGGTTACTGGTTCAAATGACCACTGGTTCAAATGACCACTGGTTCACTTGACTACTGGTTCAGTTGACCACTGGTTCAGTTGACCACTGGTTCAGATGACCACTGGTTCAGATGACCACTGGTTCAGATGGTCACTGGTTGAAATAGTACTGGTTCAAGTAGTACTGGTTCAGTTTGCACTGGTTCAAGTTGCACTGGTTCGGATGGTCGCTGGTTCAAATGGTTACTGGTTCAGTTGACCACTGGTTCAGTAGACCACTGGTTCAGTTGTCTACTGGTTCAGTTGTCTACTGGTTCAGTTGGCACTGGTGCATGTGGTACTGGTGCAAGTGGCACTGGTTCAGTTGACATGGAACCGAAACACCACCTGTCCACCACCACCTGTCCACCACCACCTGTCCACCACCACCTGTTCACCACCACCTGTTCACCACCACCTGTCCACCACCACCTGTCCACCACCACCTGTCCACCACCACCTGTCCACCACCACCTGTCCACCACCACCTGTCCACCACCACCTGTTCACCACCACCTGTCCACCACCACCTGTTCACCACCATCTGTTCACCACCACCTGTCCACCACCACCTGTCCACCACCACCTGTTCACCACCACCTGTCCACCACCACCTGTCCACCACCACCTGTCCACCACCACCTGTCCACCACCACCTGTCCACCACCACCTGTCCACCATCACCTGTCCCCCATCACCTGTCCACCACCACCTGTCCACCAACACCTGTCCACCACCACCTGTCCACCAAAACCTGTCCACCACCACCTGTCCACCAACACCTGTGCACCAACACCTGTCCACCAGCACCTGTCCACCAACACCTGTCCACCAACACCTGTCCACCACCACCTGTCCACCACCACCTCTTCACCATCACCTGCCCAGCTCCACCACCTGTTCACCGCCACCTGCGTCACCAGCGTGCACCTGCCGGCCCTCGCACCTGAGTGATATCCCTTCCTCACGCCACTCGCACCTGTTGCCTCGCCCCCGCCCCAGCGCGTCAGACAAGGTAATGATTATATGCAGACACAGGAGGAATAATTATAGAGGTTAAAAGACGGTGATTACTATGATCATGATGATAATAGGGAGGAGGAGGAGGAGGAGGAGGAGGAGGAGGAAAAGGAAGAGGAATAGGAGGGGGAGGCGGAGAAAGATGAGGTAAAAGAGGACGATGAGTATGACGACCAAAAAGTTGAAGAACGTTTGAAAACACCAATATTTACAACAGCAACAACAATAATAATAACATAGAATCATGGAAATGCAGGGAACAGAAATCCTATTGTCGTAATAAGTGGTTGCCCTATCTGGTGATATAATTTTTTCGACAGTCTCTTCGTTCACGCGCATCTCTCTCTCTCTCTCTCTCTCTCTCTCTCTCTCTCTCTCTCTCTCTCTCTCTCTCTCTCTCTCTCTCTCTCAAGCATGAGACTGACTTGAAGAGAGGAATTTATAGGAAAATAAAGAACGGTGAAACACACCTCAGGGGTAGGTATGTTGAACTAGCCAGATCGGTGAAGAACACCCGCCTAGCAAAGAGAAATTATGAGATTAGAGTAGCCAACGAGGCCAAGAGCGATCCAAAGGGCTTCCTCAAGTTGTACAGAACGAAAACGGGGGGGAAAATTGGACCGTTGAAAACAAACACATGTGAGCTCGTTGAGAATGGAGAAGATATGAGGGAAATGTTGAATGACTATTTCCTCTCAGTTTTTACGCCGGAAAAGCAAACAACCATTCCGGAGAGAGTTCAGGTATACGAGGGCGGAGATAACAAGAAGTTGAGGGATGTGATCACCACTAGGCAGGTAGTACAGGATGAGATTGGTATGTTGAAGAAAAAAAAATCGCCGGGCCAGACGAAATATTCTCACGGGTTCTGAAAGAATGCAAGGAGGTCCTCAGTGGCCCACTTACCGATATCTTTAAGATGTCGGTAGATTCTGGGTATGTGCCCGACCAATGGAAAGTAGCTAATGTGACGCCTATTTTCAAAAAGGGAGACAAGTCAACCACCTTTAACTATCGCCCAATTAGCATAACATTAGTTGCAGGCAAGATGTTGGAGTCAGTTATAGCCGGGAGCATTCGAGACCATCTTGAGAAGCATAGTTTAATTCATGACTCACAGCATGGGCTCACGAAGGGTAGGTCTTATCTTACTAACCTGTTGTCCTTCTACACTAAAGCAATCGAGGCGGTTGACAGAGATGAAAACTATGACATACTGTACCTAGATTTCAGTAAAGCGTTCGACAAAGTCCCTCATCACCGGTTATTACTAAAATTACAGGCACACGGCGTAGATGGGAAAGTTTTGAACTGGATTAGGGCTTGGCTTAGTGGTAGGAAGCAGAGAGTGCAAATCAATGGTAAAAAATCGGAATGGGGCAGTGTTACGAGTGGAGTCCCACAAGGGTCGGTGCTGGGGCCACTGCTTTTTATTATTTACATCAATGATTTGGACACAGGAATTAGTAAAGATGTCAGTAAGTTCGCAGATGATACCAAGATCGGTAGAGTAATTCAATCAGACCAGGACGCTAGCGTTCTCCAGTATGAGCTTGACAGATTATATGATTGGGAGGGGGAAGTGGCAGATGGAATTCAATGTCGGGAAGTGTAGTATTCTAAGTGTAAGTAGGAATAACCCCTCACACAATTACTCCTTAAATGACACTCCTCTAAGCAGGGCTGGGTGGAGAGGGACTTAGGAGTCATAGTGAGCGCTGGCCTCCGTCCAAGGGCTCAATGCATTCAGGCTAAAAATCGTGCAAACAGGGTACTGGGTTTCATCTCAAGGAGCGTAAGCAATAGGATCGCTGAAGTCATCCTCAAACTTTACTTGTCACTAGTTAGACCCCATCTCGATTATGCGGTTCAGTTCTGGTCACCCTACTATAGAATGGATATCAAGATGTTAGAATCTGTACAGAGTAGGATGACAAGATGATTCAGGGGGTAAGAAATTTGCCTTATGAGGACAAGCTGAAGCATTTAAATCTACACTCTCTAGATAGGCGAAGATTGCGAGGAGACCTGATCAAAGTCTATAAATGGATGAAGGGCTTCAATAAAGGGGATGTCAATATGGTTTTGGCTGTAAAAGAACCAAGTAGGACACGTAGCAATAGTTTTAAGTTTGATAAATTCAGATTCAACAAAGACATAGGCAAGAATTGGTTTACCAATAGAGTGGTAGATGAATAGAACAGGCTAGGCCGAGAGAGAGAGAGAGAGAGAGAGAGAGAGAGAGAGAGAGAGAGAGAGAGAGAGAGAGAGAGAGAGAGAGAGAGAGAGAGAGAGAGAGAGAGAGAGAGAGAGAGAGAGAGAGAGAGAGAGAGAGAGAGAGAGAGAGAGAGAGAGAGAGAGAGAGAGAGAGAGAGAGAGAGAGAGAGAGAGAGAGAGAGAGAGAGAGAGAGAGAGATAGAGAGAGAGAGAGAGATTTACATAGATTTACATAGAAAATCAGACCACACAGACCCCATGGTCCAGACTAGGTGGTCTGTCCTTAAACCTAAGTGATTTTACATTAATCAGAAGGCTCCTAAACGTTGCATTTCTACTCTAGTTGATATTAAGTTGAAGGAAGTGACGGTCGAGCTTATTTTTGAAGGAGTCAATCGTGTTACACTGGACCACTGATGGTGGAATCTTATTCCATTCTCGCACTACAACGTTGGTGAAGAAAAATTTGGTGCAGTCTGAATTTACTTGTCTACATTTGAGTTTTACGCCATTGTTCCTCGTGCGCAAAGTGTCATCGATCAAAAACAATGTTTATCTGTCTACATTCGTGAAACCATTAAGTATTTTAAAACATTCGATCAGTTTTCCTCGGAGGCGACGTTTCTCAAGAGAGAACATGTTAAGGGTAGAAAGCCTTTCTTCGTAGGATTTGTTGCGCAAGGAAGGGATCATTTTCGTTGCCCGACGCTGAACACCTTCTAATTTAGCAATATCCTTTGCATGGTGGGGAGACCAAAACTGTACCGCATATTCCAAGTGGGGTCTGACTAAACTATTGTAGAGCGGGAGTATTACATCTTTATTCTTGAATAAAAAGTTTCTTTTAATGAAGTCCAACAGTCTGTTCGCTTTATTTGCTGCATCGATGCATTGCTGTGAGAATTTGAGGCTTGACGCGATTTTGATCCCCAAGTCCTTGACGCATTGAACGCTTTTGAGTTTAACGCCGTGCATTTCGTATTCGAACTTTTTATTCCTCGTTCCAACTTGAAGGACCTGGCACTTGCTTACGTTAAAGGGCATCTCACATCTGTCCGACCAAGCTGAAGTTTTGAGCAAATCTTTTATTTTTTTTTATTTTTTTATTTTTTACGTTGCTGCCTATTGCGCCGGTAGGCATCTTCCCGGTGGGGCCTGATGGTCGGCCCAAGGCTTCTTCCAGGTGGGGCCTGATGGTCGGCCCAGCCCGTTCTGGCGCAGGCGAGTGTTTATAGTGGCGCAATCTTGCATTGGCTCATGCTGCCCCCCCGGAACTCGTTCTTGATTCGCTTGGACGGCTTCCTCTAGAGTCCGGGTTGATGGGTGGTCTTCAGGACAGCATGTGGGTAGTTTTAAGCCACTCGGCGGTGACTGAAAAATCCGAGTGGTGGCGTGGGGATTCGAACCCGCGTCGTCCATCACGCGGTGAATGTGGGCCCAGTACTCTACCAGTTTGGCCACGGCAGGCTTTGCCTGTCTTCGTCAGTGAGAACCGAGTTACCAATCTTTGTGTCGTCTGCAAATTTACTAATGCGACTATTGAGTCCAACATCCACGTCGTTGATGTAAATAATGAAGAGCACTGGGCCAAGAACCGAGCCGAGAGAGAGAGAGAGAGAGAGAGAGAGAGAGAGAGAGAGAGAGAGAGAGAGAGAGAGAGAGAGAGAGAGAGAGAGAGAGAGAGAGAGAGAGAGAGAGAGAGAGAGAGAGAGAGAGAGAGAGAGAGAGAGAGAGAGAGAGAGAGAGAGAGAGAGAGAGAGAGAGAGAGAGAGAGAGAGAGAGAGAGAGAGAGAGAGAGAGAGAGAGAGAGAGAGAGAGAGAGAGAGAGAGAGAGAGAGAGAGAGAGAGAGAGAGAGAGAGAGAGAGAGAGAGAGAGAGAGAGAGAGAGAGAGAGAGAGAGAGAGAGAGAGAGAGAGAGAGAGAGAGAGAGAGAGAGAGAGAGAGAGAGAGAGAGAGAGAGAGAGAGAGAGAGAGAGAGAGAGAGAGAGAGAGAGAGAGAGAGAGAGAGAGAGAGAGAGAGAGAGAGAGAGAGAGAGAGAGAGAGAGAGAGAGAGAGAGAGAGAGAGAGAGAGAGAGAGAGAGAGAGAGAGAGAGAGAGAGAGAGAGAGAGAGAGAGAGCGAGAGAGAGAGAGAGAGAGAGAGAGAGAGAGAGAGAGAGAGAGAGAGAGAGAGAGAGAGAGAGAGAGAGAGAGAGAGAGAGAGAGAGAGAGAGAGAGAGAGAGAATATATACACACGCACGCACGCACGCACGCACGCACGCGCACACGCACACGCACACGCACACGCACACGCACACACATATATATAAAAGGGTTCCAAGCTGGCAACATATAATCATCATCATCAGCGACAACGAAAAGATACACTTTCCTTTCGGGTGATAGTTTCGGCAATATGATGTCCGTAGACTGCTTATTGCAAGGAGGAGGAGGAGGAGGAGGAGGGGGAGGAGGAGTGGGAGGAGGAGGAGGAGGAGGAGGAGGAGGAGGAGGAGGGGGAGGGGGAGGAGGAGGTGGGTAAGGAAGTGTAATAAGTGACGAGTGACACATAGAATGTTGTATATTAGCCCATAACATTTTTTATCTCCCTTTTCTGTCCTTATTTTTTCTTTTCTCCTTTGCTACACTGTTTGGCGATGCTTGACTCAATATGAAACAGACAGAAGTGAGAAAATGTTAACTTTTTTTCCTGACATTTAAAAAAGCAAAAAAGTAAAAGTAGCCAGATTTACTGCTGAGATGCATTTAAAAAAAAATATAGAAAGAGGAACAGACAAAGTCTCTTCTCTATATATCTCGGGAAACCTAACCAATGACTAGATTATTATAGTGACGTTCAATGATGTGGCAAGTAGTTTTGAGAGAACAATAACTGCAACTTCGCTATATTTTCGGTACTTGCTTCTCGTATTTACATCTGCTTAATCAAATGCAAAGACGAACCTTGGTAATCTTCAATAAGAGTATGTTTTGCTATTCTAAATTATAACTAAAGATTGCATATTCGTTGCTTCCTTAAAACTATTATTGTATTATTTGCTCTGCTTCCTTTAACATTTCAGTATTACTTCTATTTATTTCCATGCTGCACCGCGTTACTAAAGACGAGCTCCTCTGCTGACGTGGCAACACTGTTAGTCCCAATTGTATAGCAGTCATTTCAGAAATCTATTAATACCATATAGTCACTTTCAATATAACGCATTCCTCACCGTGCACCTATTGTTAGAGGATTTGGTATACGGCTTTCATCACGTATGCGTTCAGGCCTCCATCGAAGAGCAACCGGAGTTGATGTTTCTGGACTGGGGTCTTGTAGTGCAGGATTTACGAGACTGTTACTTCGCATGATTTATGAGCATCCTTGACGGGCAAACTTGCACTGAAAACTGATGCCTCTTCTCTCTCTCTCTCTCTCTCTCTCTCTCTCTCTCTCTCTCTCTTCTCTCTTCTCTCTCTCTCTCTCTCTCTCTCTCTCTCTCTCTCTCTCTCTCTCTCTCTCTCTCTCTCTCTCTCTCTCTCTCTCTCTCTCTCTCTCTCTCTCTCTCTCTCTCTCTCTCTCTCTCTCTCTCTCTCTCTCTCTCTCTCTCTCTCTCTCTCTCTCTCTCTCTCTCTCTCTCTCTCTCTCTCAACACTGCAGATGAAAAATGCAGATATAGATTGCAAGAGTGGTAAAAGAGGCAAGCCTTTAAAAGAAAAAAAAATTGAGTCAGAAAGCGAAAGAAGGAAAAAATATGTACAATACAATACATTACTAAAAAGTGAGCGGGAGTGAGAACTTGCAGCGAGAGAATGATTAATGTTGAGAGGAAGGAAATAAAAGCTAGATAAAAAAAAATGTTCGTGATGAAGCATATAAAAGGACTTGGGAGAAAAATTGCCAGAGGACAGACAAAGGATAAAAAGATAGACTGGCAGAGAGGGAGGCAGAGAGAATGAGAACAGACAGAGATAAAGAGGACAGAAAGAAAGAAAATACAGCACAGAAAATACGGACACAGAGAAAAAGAAGAAAAGAGAAAAAACAGCAGGTAAAGAAAAAAACATTGTGAGATATAATAAAAAGAGAGACAAAAACACTGACAGAAAAATAAACAAATAGATAAACACTGAAATAAAAAAAGAGGAAAAGACACAAAAAAGAGAAAGAGAGAATAACAAAGACAGGGCGAGAATAATAAAAAGCACAAAGAGAGACAGAAAGAAAGAAAAACTGAAGTAGCTATAGACAGGAAATGATGTAACAAGAACTTACTTTTAGGGAGGAGAAATGAAGCCGTGACGAAAAAAAGAAAAGAAAAAACATAGACAGCAAGAAAGATAAGATTGCTATAGACAAGAAATGGGATGAAATAACAAAACAAAAACAACAGTAATAGTAAGTGATGGAAGGAGAGAAGCAACTGAGGCGAAGATAACAAACAAAAGCAGACAAAGAAAGAATATACAGAAAGAAAGATTAATTGCTATAAACAGGAAATGGGGAGGAAAACAACAAAACAACGACAATAATAATGATAAGTGATGGTAGGTAAGGGAGGAGAAAGAGGACCAGGACGAAATTAACAAACAGAAACAGAGACGAAGAAAAAAAAATAGAGAGAGATAAATTAGCTATAAACAGGAAATGGGGAGGAAAAAACAACAAAACAACGACAACAATAATAATAAGTGATGGGAGGTAAGGGAGGAGAAAGAAGGCCTGGACGAAATAACAAAGAGAAACAGAGACGAAGAAAACAAAAACAAAAATAGAGAGATAAATTAGCTATAAACAGGAAATGGGGAGGAAAAAACAACAAAACAACGACAACAATAGTGAGTGATGGGAGGTAAGGGAGAGAAAGGAGGCCAGGACGAAATAACAGACAGAAACAGAGACGAAGAAAACAAAAACAAAAATAGAGAGAGATAAATTAGCTATAAACAGGAAATGGGAGGAAAAACAACAACAAAACAACGACAACAACAGTGAGTGATGGGAGGTATGGGGGGAGAAAGGAGACCAGGACGAAATTAGCAAAGAGAAACAGAGACGAAGAAAACAGAAACAAAAATAGAGAGAGATAAATTAGCTATAAACAGGAAATGGGAGGAAAAAAACAACAAAATAACAACAACAACAGTGAGTGATGGGAGGTAAGGGAGAGAAAGGAGACCAGGACGAAATTAGCAAAGAGAAACAGAGACGAAGAAAACAAAAACAAAAATAGAGAGAGAGACAAATTAGCTATAAACAGGAAATGGTGGGGAGGAAAACAACAACAAAACAACAACAACAACAACAGTGAGTGATGGGAGGTAAGGGAGAGAAAGGAGGCCAGGACGAAATTAGCAAAGAGAAACAGAGACGAAGAAAAACACACAAATAGAAAGAGATAAATTAGCTATAAACAGGAAATGGGGAGGAAAAAACAACAAAACAACAACAACAGTGAGTGATGGGAGGTAAGGGAGAGAAAGGAGGCCAGTACGAAATTAACAAAGAGAAACAGAGACGAAGAAAACAAAAAAAATAAAAAGAGAGAAGATTAAAATAAAATAAAAAGAGGAGAAAAAAAACAACAAAACAACGACAACAATAGTGAGTGATGGGAGGTATGGGGGAGAAAGGAGGCCAGGACGAAAATAGCAAACAAAAACAGGGGCTTGCAGGAGATTAATGCCCGCTCCCTCGGCATGTTGAGCGAGAGGGCAGGGGTGAGGAGCAGCATCCATTCTCTCTCTTTTTCCTCGCCTGCGCCACAACTTTCTTTACCCCGAAAATATATAACAACACTAAACATGCTTCGGGGCTTACTCGCTCCTTTTATGTGTCTCTTTTGGTGTCCCTTTGTGTGTTTTATGTTCGTGTCTGTTTCTCTGTCACAAACCTACATCATAGACTTCACAACTGTGAAGTCTATGCCTACATTTACAGATCTTATTTAGTCACTCATCCCTCATATATTAAAGGCCACATTTTTAAACATTTTGCCGCCTAAGCACACACATTTAACAAAGCTTTCGTAGGAGTTATGGAGCATTTTCCTAGGTGGTTTTATGACCCTGGTGGTAGATTGACATTTCTTCTGTACCGTGAATCTAATAAAACCGTCATTAGAACTCATCTGATCGTCTTTTTGCCTTTGTAAGTAGTTGATGTGAGAGGTGGAAGCGTCTGAGAACACCAACCCAAGACACGAACGGTTCCACGTCAGTAATAGAACCTGCTGGTCCCTTCACCGAGTTCTTGGCCGCGGGAACTTTCTATAATGTGGTGATTCAGTGAGGGGCAGAATGAGGACTGAGGGAGGGTCATAATTCTTGAAGGGACGTGGAGGAAAAGGGAAAGAAGGTCCAGTAGGGCGTATATGTGGGCCAGATTCTCCCATTATACGGTTCATTAGAGGCCTGGACAGAGTGCCTTGCCATTCCCTTCCTCTCTTCCAATTCCTCTTCTCCCTTCCCTCTAATTCCAACAGCCGCTTCTTCCTTCCTTTCTCCTCTCTCCTCCTTGCTCTCTCTTTCCTCCTACTTATTCTCACTATGTCTCATTTTCTTCTTTTTCGTGTCTCCTTTCCTCTCCTTTCCTCTTCATCCTCTTACAAATTCTTCCTCTTTCTTCGAATTTTGCTTTCCCTTTCTCTTCCCTCTTGTTTTCCTCTCAAAATCTTCCTTTTTCTTCTCTTTTTTAATTCTCTTTCCTCCTTTTCCTCTTCTTTCTGAAAAGCGCCGGGTTGTGAAAGTCTCTCGTGACCGAGGCTCAGGACAAGCGATAGGTCTTTGAGGCGTCTTCAAGACCCTGTGGGAGAGAACTCCCTATCTAATTTCCACGCACATTCTTGATCCAATTCAATATATGGTCACACTTGAACTTCTTTCGAGAGCGCTTTTTGATATTTGCCCAAATTGTGAACCTGCTTAAATTTCTAACGATGCCTTCGAGAGTCAGTAAGTGTGACATCTGTTCCGGACGTTTTGCGGCTCAGTACTTTCAGCTGAGTTGAACTTGTCGCCTCTGTATTCAAAGGCTAACCCCCAGCCTGACTCACAGGCGAACTCAAAGCCTGCCTCACAGGCTAACTCCGAGCCTGCCTCAAAGGCTAACTCTCAGCCTGCATCACCGGCCAGCTCCCAGCCTGCCCCACATAACGCTTCAGTTCCAGCTTCATAGGATGACGGGTTCCAACCTGTAAGGAATGGAGCCAAGCCGAAGCAAGCAATGAAACATTTACTAACCCCCACTACCTTCAATAGGTGCCAGATTATCAGAGAGCGAATTTCGTAAGACTGATCAATTTCAAATAATTCTGACTGGACTGTAATTTCTATGGACACTGATACTGATAAGTCGTGGGGGGCCTTCACCACAATACTGAACAAATGCCATAAGCATCTGCGTGCCCCATCGTAAAAGACGTTCAACTTTTAAGAGAAACCCAAATGGTGGAGTAACGAAATTAAAAGTAGTCTCTCTCCTAAAAAAAAAACCCAGTGAATACATATCAACTCAGAGTGAGGCTGACAAACTAGAGTTGGACAGAATTCGCCGCGAAACCAAGAAATTGATAAAACGAAGCAAGAAAAATCTCAAAGAATTTATAGCGGAAAAGTAAATCTAATCAGAAATATTTTTTCAGCTATGTAAATAATAAAAAGTCACTCACTTGTAGTCTCGAACCGCTTGCTAGTGAAAATGGTAACCACACGAACGATGAGACTGAAATGGCTACAATCCTAAATAACTTTTTCGCATCCGTATTTACCGACGAAGATTGTTTATCACCTGAACCGCCGGAGGTTAGAAGGACCGAAAAGATTTTAAATGGTGTGCTCATCCGTAGAATTTTAAAAGAAAAAAGAAAAGATTTTAAATGGCGTGTTCATCATAGAAAGTGACATTTTACGGACAATTGAAAAGAAAAAAGAAAGCAAAGCTTCTGGTCCAGACAAAATTACTCCTAGAATTTTAAAAGAAATCAAACATCAAACTTGTAAACCGCTCTCTATTTTACTAAATAAATCTTTAACAGCTGGAAAAGTTCCGTCGGATTGGAAACAAGCAAATGTCACACCAATTTTCAAAAAATGGGTACAAGTCTCATTCAGGATGCTATCGACCAATTAGCCTGACATCGATTGTTTGTAGGTTAATGGAGACAATATGGTGATTTTCTTCGAAGAAAATAATATAATAAGTAACTCGCAACATGGTTTCCGTAGTAAACGTTCGTGTTTAACTAATTTACTTGATTTTTTTCATTATATTTTTGAGGTTTTCGATGAAAGCAGATCAGTAGATATCATATATCTGGATTTTCAAAAGGCATTTGATAAGGTCCCCCACAAACGGTGTCTCAGTAAACTATTGGCGCACGGTATCTCGGGTAACATTCACAATTGGCTTGTGGACTGGCTCTCTGAGCGGAAACAGAGAGTAGATCTAAACGGTGTTACATCTAACTGGCTCGACGTCAGAAGCGGCGTACCTCAAGGATCAGTGCTTGGCCCCATGCTCTTCTTAATTTATGTTAATGATATCGATGATGGGCTCACTTGCAAAGTATCAAAACCTGCTGATGACACAAAAATCTCTAGTAAGGTAATTACGACACTCGACGAAGAAGCATTACAATAAGATCTAGATCGACTTGCACGTTGGGCCAATCAATGGCAAATGAAATTTAACGTTGAGAAATGTAAAGTGTTACACATCGGAAACAATAACAATCGCGTTCAGTACGTAATGAATGGCCAACAACTTTCTGCAGGAAGTAAAGAAAAGGATATTGGAATCACTATATCAAGCGATTTAAATTGGTTGGCTTCATCTGACGAGTCTTTAATAATAAATCGGAAAAAGTAATATTAAAACTATAATTCACTGGTTCGACCCCATCTAGAGTACTGTGTACAGTTTTGGTCTCCCTATTACAGAAAAGACATAGAAAAGCTTGAACGTATTCAACGGAGAATAACAAAAATGATTCCTAGATTGAGAAATGTATGTTATGAACAAATGCTTAAATAAATAAATTTATTCAGCCTCTCAAAACGACGAATGCGAGGCGATCTAATAGAAGTGTTTAAAATGTTTATAGGATTAGTGATATTAATGTGGAGGATTACTTTACAATTGATCGAACAAATAGAACAAGAAGAAATAACAATTTCAATATAAGCGGTAAAAGATTCTCATCGCACGAAGCCAAACACTTCTTTTTCAATCGAGTCGTTAATATTTCGAGTTCTTTACCCTGTGATATCATTGATAGCCTTCAAGAATAGATTAGACAAGTATTTTGAATCCAACCAGCAACTAAGATATTACTCATTGTCGTAATAACGTTAAGTTCTTACGAATACAGGTGTCTTTGTCCGTTTTTATCGCCCGGTTAGTGGTAGCAGTAATGGTAGTTCTTTCCTCTTTCCTAAATAATTTCCATGCAGTTTTTTCATGCTGCATGGTTCTTTTTCCTTTCCTGGCAGCTTTGGTTGAAGGGATGGAGGGGTCGGGAGGAGCCTTCGCCTTTGCTGTCCTTCATCTTCCACCTTTGATTAGATAGTTAGTGAGGCTTGTCACAAACAGCCTCGTAAGGACCATCAGGTCTGCCGTTGTTTGTACTTCCTTTGTGTTTCTTTGTGTTTTACAGCATCTTCATTTCTCTTTATTACTTGCATTCCTTTTCTCACCTTCCCTTCTTTCTCCTCATACAGATTCTTCCTCTCAGTTATTCTCTTGTCTTAACCTCCTTTGGCTTTGGCTTTGACTTTGGCGTCATTCTGTCATACCTCGGTTTCATCTCTAAGTTTCACAACTCCTCATACATGTTCAGCCCCAAATTAATTAACTCACCCGCCAGCCTCATTACATTGCATATCTATCTACCCATCACGGAATGCATCACCTCGGCTTCGTTCCGCCCCTTCCCGACATACCTCTTCCTCTTGGTTCCGTTTCTAACCCACCCAACGCCTCCATCTTCAACACTTGATCCACCAGCCTGTCTCTTTCCTCAGCATCCCTACCAGGCAATGTAACGCACTACCACCACCTCGCCTCATGCTGGACCTATACTACCTACCACCACGCCCAGGCAGACTATCCCGTTTCTGCTCCCTTGAGTGTTGCCCGATCAAGTGGGGCAATTCAGCTCGGGCTGCTCTGCTCTCGTGTGCCGCCAGGGTGTCTAGCTCGAGTTCAAGCGGCCCCTGAGTGCCTTAAGTGGCCATCAGAGGCGGAGTGCGGGTGCTTGCTTCAGAGTGGGAGGGAGGGAGGATGGGGAAGGGTGTAGAGCGAGGGAGAGGGAAGAGAGAGGGTACACTTATGAGCTTCCTTCCTCCTCCTCCTCCTCCTCAATAGCGTCCCCTCCACTGCCTCCTTCTGATTCCCTTCCTCCTCTCCTCCTCTTTCTCGTTCGCAAAGTGGGTGAGTGTATCGTTTCCTTCCCCCTCTCCCGCGTCACTGCTTCTTTCATCCCTCCTTCACTTATTTTCTTGTCCTTTACTACTTTTACGAGAGAGAGAGAGAGAGAGAGAGAGAGAGAGAGAGAGAGAGAGAGAGAGAGTCATCTGGCCATAATTACGTATGAGCCATGGCAAGGGTCGTTTGGTACAGTTGGGGATCTCCATGACGACCCTTCGGATGAGGTCGTGGCTTGCCTTCCTTTCCACCATGACCACCACAACACCGACGGCCACCTGCGCACCACGACTACCACGTCAACGGTGACCACCACTGCAAAACGACTACCACGATAACATCCACCACCACCGAGGATCACGACCACCATGAGGATATTCCCATGACCATCACAAGCATCACGACCCCCACGACCTTCTCTCTGCATTTGTGACCACGACCAAAGTGCTGACTTCGAGGTTTTCTTTGTCCACTCTTTTGCCATATTCCAGCGTGATGAAAAAAACTAACGACCCTCGAAAAAAACAAGAAAGAGGGATACAAAGAAGAAAGAAAGAAAAAGAGAGAAAACAGCAAGGAAACAACAATAAAAAGCGATATTATGCAGGAGTAAAAAAACGCGAGGTAGCCGGATGAACGTAGCTACATTCACAAAAACAAAGACGAGTGCATTACCAAATTATGAAAAAGAGAATTTAATTAACTTGTGTGTATGCATGTTTGTGTTTGTTTGTTTGTCGTGTGTGTGTGTGTGTGTGTGTGTGTGTGTGTGTGTGTGTGTGTGTGTGTGTGTGTGCGTGCTAGGTGGTGAGAACATTAAATCAAACTGTATGAGAAGATAAAACACGTAAAAGAAGCGACAGAGTGAGAACAAAAGAATAAAAGAAGAAAAAAACAGACTGGAAACAAAATATAACAAAGGAAAGAGATATGAAGACAGATGAGGAAAGGAGGAAGAGGAGGAGGAGGAGGAGGGGGAGGAGAAGATGGAGGAGAAAGAGGAGGAGGTGGAGGAGCAGGAAGAGAATACTGCTGAGAAAAATATAAAACAAAGGAATGAAAATCCGAAATAAAAACAAAGGATCAGAGAAACGTAATAAAATAATAAAAAAAAGAACCGGAGAAAAAAAAGTAAATACCGGACGAGATAAAAAAACCCCATAAAAGTGATGTAAAGGGAAACAAGACCCAACTTGAAACAAAAGAATAAAAATAAATGGAAAGTGAAAACTGAAACAGAAAAATAGGAAGCAAGAGAGCAACAGTCGTAATGAAATAGCGGGGTGCGGGTTACGGGTCTCGAGGGGCGGTGAGGCGGGAGAGTCAAGTGGCTGAAAATAGAGGAGGAGAGATGAACAGAAAGGCCGTCCATCCCATTCCAGCCTCCGCTACGCCACCACGCCAATGCACCGACAGAGGCAGAATGACAGGTAGATCTCTATTCACACTCTACCCGTTATGACGCATCGATGGGAGCGGTGAGGCGAGAGAGAGAGGAGGCAGAACTGAAACGAAAATAGCCCAGTAAAACCCAGCACGCCAGCCGCCACCCATGCACCGAGACAGACAGCATGACAGGTGGTTCTCTACCCACACTCTGTCTGTTAGGACGCATGGAGGTGAGCGGTGAGGCGAGAGAGTCAAGTGGCAGAATAAAGAGGAGGAGAGGCGAACAGAGAGGCCGCTCCAGTTCCAGTCCAGCGCGTCAGCCACCACCCATGCAACTACAGAGGCGGAGTGACACGTAGTTCTCTATTCACACTCTACCTGTTATAACGAATCAAAGGGAGCGGTGAGGCGAGAGTGAAGAGGCAGAACTGAAACGAAAAGAGGCGAAAAGAGAGTCCGCCCAGCACGCCAGCCGCCACCCATGCACCGACACAGACAGAATGACAGGTGGTTCTCCGTTCACACTCTACCTGTTGTGACGCATGGAGATGAGCGGTGAAGCGAGAGTGGTAGAATAGAGACGAGGAGGCGAGCAGCGAATCCGCCCATCCCAGCCCAGCACACCAACCCTCACCAATGTACCTACAGAGAACGAATGACTGGTAGTTCTCTGTTCCTACTCTACCTGTTATGACGCATGGAAGGGAGCGGTGAGGCGAGAGTCTAGTGGCAGAACAGAGAGGAGGAGAGGCGAGCAGAGAGGCCGCCAAGCCCAGCCCAGGCCATCCCGACATAATCACAATGAAAGGTTGTCTATTCACACTTTGTTATGTCATATGGGAGCTCTCAGGTACCGGTCAGTGCTGAGGTAGAGCGCATAAACGAGAGAGAGCTGCGGCATACATAAAACACAAAATTTCACTTTTTCATGCGTCTGAGGGCCCGTATACACATAACGACAGCTGCAAATATAAATGCTTTTACATTCGTACCCTCTCTGCTCTAACGTGTGAAAGGCCTTACAGGGACGGGTAGTGAAGAGCATGAGTGACGGAGAGGGTGACTGCACACAAACCACACGATTTTTCACGTTTTCATTGCTTGTGGGAGCTTGTAACCACCTGACGACAGAGGCAACCAGGCGGGAGATGGCTATAAATTCATGTTTTCTTTTCTGTGACGTCTAAAAGGTTTCTGATGAAGGATAGCACTGAAGTAAAGAGTGACGCAGAGGCTTACTGCACGCAAAACACACGAATTATTACGTTTTCATTGCGTCAGGGAGCTCGTAACCACCTACAGCAGAGGCAGACAGGGAGACGCTGTTTTGCTCGTACCCTCTCCGCTGTGACGTCTAAAAGGCCTCACATAACAGGTGATGCTGCACACGAATTTTCACTTTTTCATTGCTTTTGGGAGTCCGTA
>NC_066548.1:14216439-14238939 GCF_024679095.1 Eriocheir sinensis
TCCAATCTTCGCCCAGGGCGGCCAGCCGTCCTCTCTGAACCTTCAAGAGATAAAGACTTTTTGCCCAGCCATAACCTGGATTCGTGACGCAAAAAGCGGATAGAAAATGGTCCACGTGCACACAGAAACTCGGTAGGTGAAGAGGAGGCGACTATGCCCTTGAGGGGGATGGGGGGGGGGGGGAGAGAGAGAGAGAGAGAGAGAGAGAGAGAGAGAGAGAGAGAGAGAGAGAGAGAGAGAGAGAGAGAGAGAGAGAGAGAGAGAGAGAGAGAGAGAGAGAGAGAGAGAGAGAGAGAGAGAGAGAGAGAGAGATGGGGTAGGGGGGTTAGGGAAGGAAGTAATATCATTCAGCTTTATGCCCGCAGGATCTAAGAAGTGGAGGAGGAGGAGGAGGGGGAAGAGGAGGGAAGGGATAAAAAAGGACGAAATAAATACTGCGAGAAAACGATCTTCACTAAAATATCGAAGCCTGAGAAGGAGGTCACTTTTTCTCCCCCTCCCAATTCTCCCAAAGTCCACAGGTGAGCCCTATCTCCCTCAAATTTAATGCCTCGTCCTCCTTCTCCTCCTTTTCCTCTTCTATTTTTGGCCACCTTCGCTTCATTCGTAAGATTTCCTATTTGCTTCTCCCTTTTCTCTTACAGCTCGATCTCCACTTCCTTGTCCTTATCCTCTTTCTCTCTCACTTCTTCAGCTTCCTTCAGTGTAACGCCTCCTTTTTCTCCTCTTCCTCCTCGTCCTTTTTGCCCTCCTCTTCCTCCTCTTTATCATTTTTTCTTTATCTTCTTCTTTTTCACGTTGTTGTCGTACTTCTTTTCCTCTTCCTCTACCTCCACCCCCTCCTCCTCCTCCTCCTCCTCTTCCTCCTCCTCCTCCATGTCCTCCATCTCCTCCTTCTGCTCCTGGCACCGAACGAAAGGTGGGAGTAAAGGCGTTGAGAGCGAAAGGAGGGAAGATACGAGGAAGGGGAGAATGAAGATGACGGGGAGGAGAAATTGGAAGAGGTGGAGATATGAGGAAGAGAAAGAGGAGGGCGACGACCCACCATGGAAGTGCAAAGGATGGATGTTCGGACGAAATACGAAGGAAAGAGAGGGAGGGAGAGAGGGAGAGAGAGATAAATGAAGGAAGGGAGAGCGAAGGGCGAGGTAATACGTAAAAGTAAGTGGAAAGCGGAAGGAGGAGAGATAATGAAGACAAGTATTGGTGAGAGCGGGAGAGAGGGAGAGGGAGGGAACACAAACACAAAGGAAGAAGAAGGCTGGAGTAGGTAGGAAGACACCTATCGAACGGGCGCAAGCCACTCCCGGTGAGGTATATATGGGAGGTGAGAAGGGAGCTGAACCCCTCCAAAGACCCTTCCCATGTCCTCACTAACCGTTTCCCTATTGTCTCACCAACACCGGAGAGTAGTTCAGCATGCTCTCTACAGACAGATCCTCTCTCTATCCACACCACACTACATTCACAGAACATATACACCTTTTCCCAAAATTCAAATCTCATAATGGCGCACCTACGTCATGCCTCGGAGTCCCTGCCTCGGGGGGGACCACATATTCCCCGAGGGAGGACTCCCCTTCTGGCTGCCGACCCGAGAGGTGTCTTGATAACTCCTCAAACCTGCAACATTCGCGGTCTTCGTTCTAATTTTCATTCTGTGGAACACCATCTCTTTTCCTCTAAACCTCACCTTCTCTTCCTCACCGAAACACAGGTTTCTGAGGCTACTGACAGCAATCTCTACTCTGTTCCCTCCTACTATCTCTATCCTAAATTTCAATCCAAAGCTGGATGTTGCGCCTACGTGCGCAACGACATCACTTGCTCTCGTGCCCACAACCTTGATTCTTCAGAATTTTCCACCATCTGGCTAAGACTTCATTGTCATTCTATTACTAAATACATCTGTGCTGCTTACCTCTCACCTAACTCTACTAACTATGTAAAATTCTTTGACTATTTGAGCTCTAAAGTGGAGCACATCTTGACCCACTCTCCCTTCGCTGAAATCTCCATCCTAGGAGATTCCAATGTTCACCGCAAGCTTTGCCTTTCATCCTCTTTCACTGACCAGCCTGGTGAACAAGCCTACAACTTTGCTATCCTCAACGAAACATGGAAACATGGACTAGCAGGCAGCAGAAAGCCTGTTGGCTCATTACTAGGCTGCCTGCGTTCAATGATTTAATCAATCCGTTTGCCATAGGAGTGGCTTGCAGGGAAGGATTAAAGCACTTGTGTACCTACTCTTGGGAACGTTCAGTTCACACCCGTTGCAGCAAAGTGGCGATCAATGCGTTTCTTGAAGGAGTTGATGGTCTCTGCGCTAACCACTTCTGCAGGAAGGCTGTTCCAGTGGCGAACAACTCTATTCGAGAAGAGGGGGATAAAAGGAAGAAGACGAAATAGAGGAAGAAGAGGGAGAGGAGGAGTAGGAGGAGGGAAAGATGGAGGTGGGAGAAGTTTGAGGAACTGACCTTTACATCTCTCTCTCTCTCTCTCTCTCTCTCTCTCTCTCTCTCTCTCTCTCTCTCTCTCTCTCTCTCTCTCTCTCTCTCTCTCTCTCTCTCTCTCTCTCTCTCTCTCTCTCTCCATCTGTTCAACAACGTGGCGAAGGAGGAGGAGGAGGAGGAGGAGGAGGAGGATGGGGAGGAAGTGGAGGAAGATGGAAGGACACATTAATTAAGGAAGCCTAGAATTATTAGTCCAGGAGGAGGAGGAGGAGGAGGAGGAGGAGGAGGAGGAGTGGGGTAAAGGAGTTTTGGTAGTAATAGAAACAAGTAATAGAGGAATTAACAGAAGTAACAATAGTAGTGGTTAGAAGTGAAGATAGAGGAGGAGGAGGAGGAGGAGGAGGAGGAGGGGGAGTACAAAGGAAAAACAAACAGCAACAGAGCTCTTGGCCCTAAATATGCTGTTTGTTGTTGCTACCATCTACTCTAATTTACGAGTCAGAGACACAGAACAGCAACGGCGAAGGCTCCTCCCCTCCCACCAGTCCCTCCAGCTAAGGCTGGCATGAAAAGGAAGAATACCATGTAGTATAAAAAAAGTACAATGGAATTTTACATGGACAGAAGGAAGACCATACACGACAACTAAGCTAACACTACTTTCTGTTAGACCGGAGCAAAATAGCTGATGCTCGGGTTAGCTTCTAAATATTCGTCCAGTTGGTTTTTGAACGTGCAGATAGTTTCGCTTTCGACGACGTTTTGAGGCAGACCATCCCATACATTGATGACACGGTTGAAGAAGTGTTTTGATACATTTGAGTTGAAACGCTTCCTCGTTATTTTGTATCCATTGTTTCTTGTTACACTTGATTGAGAGACTGTAAAATAATCATGAACATTAACGTTATCGAATCCCTTGGAAATTTTAAACACTTCTATAAGATCACCTCGTAGCCTGTGCTGTGATAAGGTGAATAAGTTAAGTTCTTTAAGTCTGTCTTCGTACGGTTTGTTTCGTAGTCTAGGGATCATTTTCGTGGCTCGACGCTGCACCCCCCAAGGAGGAGCAGGAGGAGGAGGGGGAGGAGGAGGATGAAAAGGAAACATGGAAACATGGGCGAGCAGGCAGCAGAAAGTCTATAGGCTCATTGCGAGGCTGCCTGTTTCAGGGGGATTTTTAAAATTGCGAATCACATGTTAAATTCCTTTTGTTCTAAGTGTAACTCCTTCCTTATTTATTGTCTGATTTCTTTTATTTAAAAAGCATTTTAATCAAGAAGAATAGGAAAGTAACGCGTGCTATTGTTTGATACTATACAATAGTACAAAATATTTATTAAAGGTCGATGAAGAAAAAAAAAAATTGACTTTCTCAAAAATCAAAATCAACTTCAAACAATATTTTCCATAGCAGACCCTATTCCTTACACATATTTTCATAAACTGCAGTAGGAAATATGTGTATAACAAGAAATGCAAAGGAGGAGATATTTTTTAAAGTGCAAAAAACATGGTTTTGAGGAATCAAGCGTTGAAGTTGAGCCAGTTAGTGTAATTTACCTATTCCAGCTAAGGACTTGAAATTCACAGTATATATACATCAGGATATGAATAAAAAGCAGACAAGGTTTCCTTTACTTACTTTCATTGGTTTTGTACACAGGCTGCTTTGTTTACCCAAGGTCAGGTGTTTTGTATGGGTCAGAAATCCAGGTACTCGAATTTTATTATATTTCGCCATATTTCAAAGTAAATACCAGTGTTCTACTGTGTAAAATCAATAAAATATAATGCAAAAGACATCTGATGCGGATACATAAATTTTTTTGTTGGATTTATGAATAAAATATGAAATACATCGTTTTTTCAAGGATAAATACGAGAAAATATTAGTGAATGCTACAAATTTCCCATTTTCTTAGGTAGTGGTGCGATAGAACCTTAGAGTTTCATGACAGACCAAGAAAACAGATACCTAAAATAAATTCGAGGTGAAAACATCGATTGCAGGCCAGTGGCGCCGTGTGTTTCCTTACACGCAGAGGTTGTGTGGGAGTGTATAAATGAGAAAATTCTGGCGTTTCATTTGGATGCATTTCAGCCCCCAGATAGTGGCCTATTTTTGCTATATTAATTAATCAACCAATTTTGCATAACATTGCCTTGAATAACATATCTACCTTTGGGAGTCTCTAATCCCATTAACTCTCACTGGACATCCTGGATGTCACACCTACCATGTGTCCCAGAGTAATGGCTTCTTAATCATCATAGGCTCAAAGGCCAATATGAAACGAGGATGAGCACCACGGACACGTGCAGCTATGGCTCATGCCCCCAACTTTATCTCTACTATGAGAGCATTACCGACACCACAAATTAATATGTCTGGGTTGACAAACAATGCATCACTGAAAAGACAAATAGATCATTGTATCATTAAATTAATAAATTATTTAATGTGCGTGCGTGCGTGCGTGCGCGAGCACGTGCGTGTGTGTGTGCGTGTGTGTGTGTGTGTGTGTGTGTATGTGTGTGTGTTAACACAAGAGAGACAGCAGCACGGCGAGTACTGGAATCAGGCCCCCTCCATCCCCACATCAATACTTTGCACTGATTTTCTCTCCATATGCTAAAGTTTTCTGCAGGCAGGTAACGGAAAGGAAAAAAAAGTGCCATTGCGTGGATGGAGCTTGGGTAGTGTGTCAGCCACGTGGCCCATGACAAGTATATCAAGGCGTTTATGACTTTCAGGAGGCAGCGTCCCTCCCTGCAGGCAAAGGTCACGCGAGGAATGGATTTATAGGTAAGAAATAGACTTCTCCAACTGCTGCCGATAAAGTTTTGCAGCGATAAGTATTATTAAATCCAGCCATCACAGCAGCAGCACTCAAAGAGAAGCACCCAGACTTATTTGAAGTCTCTTAGTACCCTCTGAGAGCTACCGCGCGCCGCCTCTCAAGGTCGTCAGCAGCCCGCCCGCCTTGACATGTGCCTATATCACAGGCTACGTGGGTTACTGAGTGCGTATACTGGGACAGTGGCTGATCGTAAGGCTAATAATAATCTCCTGTCACCTTCTTACGGCACATTACAACAGCTGGTGACCAAATTATAGTAAAGTATGAGGGAGTAATGGTGGGTTGGCGACACTTGGTGGTGCAGACACAAACTGTCTCTTAATTGATCAACCAGAACTCACTGGCTGCTCCCTGCTGGCTGTTAGGGGAAGGTGTGCAGGTCTGACACAAGTGTGCTCCGTTTCAGTGGACGACCCGTGTGGCTGTGAAACAGAAATACAGGAGAGAGCGTGTGCGAGTGTTCGAAAAGCGCGGTGAGTAACAGGGCGTCCAAGTCTTAGGTTGTCGGGACTCTCTCTATCAAGGGATTCTAGATGTGCCTATCTCGACCCCTTGCCAGATTCCAACAATTTCGCCCTCCAACACCTTCCCTTCCCCTCCGGAAAAAAAAAAATTCGAGTTTTATGGAAGGAGAAAATGGCCGAAGAGGTTCTACAGTCGAAGATGTTACCTTATGGTACGGCCGAATGTCTTTCTTGCAATTAGGAGACCAAAATTGCACGGCGTATTCTAAGTGGGGCCTTACCAGCGAATTGTACAAGGATAACATAGCTTCCGGCACCTGAGAACATAGGGAGTCCGCAAGAGGCTGGTAGGCCTGAAAATACACGGTAGGCGGTGGCGTAGGTGGTAGCGTACTGGGCCCACATTCACCGCGTGATGGACGACGCGGGTTCGAATCCCCACGCTACCACTCGGATTTTTCAGTCACCGCCGAGTGGCTTAAAACTACCCACATGCTGTCATGAAGACCACCCATCAACCCGGACTCTAGAGGAAGCCGTCCAAGCGAATCAAGAACGAGTTCCGGGGGGCAGCATGAGCCAACGCAAGATGGCGCCACTATCAACACTCGCCTGCGCCAGAACGGGCTGGGCCGACCATCAGGCCCCACCTGGAAGAAGCCTTGGGCCGACCATCAGGCCCCACCGGGAAGATGCCTACCGGCGCAATAGGCAATCAACGTAAAAAAAAAAAAAAAAAACCCTAACCCTAACTAACCTTGCTATCCATGAACTTATCTAATCCTATCTGGAATGAATCTATCCTATCGGCACTCACAACATGAGTGCCAAAGTCCACTAATCCACTACTCTAATAGTAAATGAACCCCTGCCTAAGTCCTTATTGAATCTAAATTTATCCAACTAAAACCTACTTTTATACATGTCTTACCCAGGTATCTTACCACCCTCTTATCACCCTTATTAATTAAAGCCCTTCGTTCATTTATAAACTTCAATCAAGTATCCTCGCTCCCTTCGCCTTTCTACGGAATGCAAATTTAAATATTTAAATTTGTCCTTATACGAGAAGTTTCTCGACTCGGAAATCATTTTCTCTCATTCTCCTCCGCACAGATTTTAGCATGTTGATGTCCATTCTATATCAAGGAGACCAGAACTACCGCATAACCGAAATGAGGTGTGAGTAATGCTAAATATAGCTTGAGGATGAGGAGGAGGAAGATGAATAGCAAGAGTATAACGAAGAGAAGGGCGAGGAAAAAGAGGAGGAGGAGGAGGAGGAGGAGGAGGAGGAGGAGGAGTAATTGGACGACGACAACGACGACGAAAATAAAAATACGACTAGGATTTGGGAAAGGAACATAAGGAAAAGGAGCGTTTGGAGAAGGAGCGTGAGGAGGAGAAAGCAAAAGAGGAGACAGTAGTGATGTGAGAGATAAAGGAGGCAGTGGACAGGAGGAGGAGGAGGAGGATGACGACGGAAATAAAGAGAAAGACGAGGATGAGGCAAAGGAGGAAAAGGAAGAGGAACGCGAGAAGGAGTATGGGAAGGAGGAGGAGGAAGGAAAGGAGACAGTGGTGGTGTGAGAGATAAAGGAGGCTGTGGGAAAGAGGAAGAGAAGGAGGAGGAGGAGGAGGAGGAGGAGGAAGATGGCAACATAAGTACCTACGGAAGACAAACGAGACAAAAAACTTCGGAGGGATAAAGACTAGAGGAGATTCCATTAATAGAACCTTCCATTAATAGTGAATGAGGCTTGGACAGGGAGGAGGAGGAGGAGGAGGAGGAGGAGGAGGAGGAGGAGGAGGAGGAGGAGGAGGAGGAGGAGCTGAGAGTGGAGGCAGTGACATGACGGAAGCGGGAATAGGAATAGAGACAAAGAAACAGGATTAAATAGAAGTGATGAAGGAAAGAGGCAGAGACAGAACTAATTAGAGGGACATTGTAGGTTAGGGGTAACAAATGAGAAAGAGGAAAAAAAAGCAGGGAGGGGGAGAGGCAGAAATAGGATGATAAAAAATACAACGGGCGGGGAAAGAGAAAAATAAAGTGAAGAATAAAAAGTTATTGTTGTGGGCATACGCTATAGCTACGCATGGCCTCGGTGCTCATCTCCGTTCCATTGGCCCTTGAGCAACAGGAGAAGAGAGGACGAAAGGAGGAGGTAAGTGGGATCATTAAAGCGTTATGATAATAAATGAGGAGGCGGTGGCTGAGTGGTCAGCGTGCTGGCACGCAAGTTCGCGTCCCGCCCGCCGTGAGAAACAATCTGGCAATTTTTCAGCCATCGCCGGATGGCCCAAGACTACCCAAATGCTGTCCTGAAGACCACCTTTCAACCCGGACTAGATTCTCTCGGAAAGAGGATCAGAGATGAGCTCTGGGGAAGGGGGAGGGTGGCAGCATAAACCAAGCAGGATGGCGCCACTATAAACATTTGTCTGCGCCACAACGGGCTGGGGCCGACCACCAGGCCCCCAACAAGAAAGCTTACCAGCGCCAAAGGACAAAACGTAATAATAAAAGAACCCCAAAAATTGCTATTACTAAAGTTAAGTATTTTTTACTCTCCAGTTTTTTAATGTGTTTAGAAATTGCTGAGGTGATTTTGTCCTTGGCTGAACTTTCATATAATTTTGCTCCTTTTACCTGTCTCCGTCTCTGTCTCTGTTTCTTGCTGTCTCCGTCTCCGTCTTCGTCTCTCTCTCTCTCTCTCTCTCTCTCTCTCTCTCTCTCTCTCTCTCTCTCTCTCTCTCTCTCTCTCTCTCTCTCTCTCTCTCTCTCTCTCTCTCTCTCTCTCTCTCTCTCTCTCTCCCTACCCCCCCACCACCACCACCACAACCCTCCCTCACAGCTTAACTAACTTAGGAGCGCGCAAATCCGGTTCGGTTTGGCGCGGAAGTCGAGGACCAAATCTTAGCGCAGACCCAAGCCGTCTAGCCAACTCATCTGGATATAACCTCCTCCTCCTTCTTCCTTCTTCCTCCTCTTCTTCCTCCTTCTTCCCTCGCGTCCTGTAAATTCCCACCGGCGAAATCTGCTTAAAACAGCGGTGCAGAATAGCCACTTGGGTGAGATTAATGCCGCCATATTATCCTGAAATACGCCGGCATTTCACGGAGGGAGCGCGCGAGGAGGTGGGGGGCGGTGGCACTGAATTAAATCTGCTGTGCATCTGGAAGCGTTTTCGCCAGGTGAGGGGAAGGCGAGGCGAGGGAGGTGTGGCGGCCGCCCTCTCGCCTAATGCATGCTCCGTTTTCTTGTCCTCATCTGCTTTTCTAATTTGTCAGGATCGTTTTTATTTCTAGCGTTAGGCGAGGTGGGAGCGTTTTCACGAGGGGAAGGGGAAGGCAAGGCATGGGAGGTGTGACGCCCGCCCTTTCGCCCTAAGAACTGCTCCGTTTTCTTGTCCTCATCTGCTTTTCTAATTTGTCAGGATCATTTTTATTTCTAGCGTCAGGCGAGGTGGGAGCGTTTTCGCCAGGTGAGGGGAAAAGCGAGGCGTGGGAGATGTGGCGGCCGCCCTCTCGCCTAAGGCACTGCTCCGTTTTCTTGTCCTCATCTGCTTTTCTAATTTGTCAGGATCGTTTTTATTTCTAGCGTTAGGCGAGGTGGCCCGTGGGAGCGTTTTCGCCAGGTGAGGGGAAAGGCGAGGCGTGGGAAGTGCGATGCCCGCCCTCCCGCCTAATGAGCTGCTGCATTTTCTTTTCCTCCTCTGCTCTTCCGATTCGTAAGGACCGTTTTAATCATAACCTTCAGCGTTAGGCGAGGTGGAAGCGTTTTCGTTTCACCAGGTGAGGGGGAAGGTGCGGCAAGGGAGGTGTGATGTCCGCTCTTTCACCTAATGCACTGCTCCGTTTTCTTTTCCTCATCTGGTCTTCCGATTCGTAAAGATCGTTTTTACCCCCATTATTTTTCGAGGTGGAAGCATTTTTGCCAGGTGAAGGGGAAGGCGATTCGTAGGGGTTATGACGGCCGCCCTCTCTCCTAATGCACTGCTCGGTTTACTTTTCCTCCTCTGCTCTTTGGATTTGTTCCGTTATACTTCCAGCGTTAGGCAAGGTGGAAGTGTTTTCGCTAGGTGAGGGGAGGCCAAGGCGTGGGAGATGTACAAAATGCAGTGCTCAGTTTTCTTTACCTCTGCGTTTTTTTCAATTCGTGGAGATCGTTTTTATGTCCTGCGTTAGGCGAGGTGTTAGTCACGCTGGGGGAAAGGGTAAAGCGTGCATAGCTTAAAAATACATTAGTTGCTGCTCCTTTTGGGACGATTAGATTTTTTTTTTGGGGGGGTGAGCTGCTTAGTTCTTCTGCGGCTAGATGGTATTGTAAGTTTTTTTTATTTTATTTTGTTCCTTTTGTTTCACATTAACCAGTCTTAAGCTTCAGGCGAGCTCTTACTCTAACTTTTTTTTTAGCTTATATTCACAAAATTCGCCTCTGTAACCACAGAAGAGGTATTTGTAATGTGGAAACTTACCACCCTTAATTTTTCTATCACTCTCCTTTTCCCTTTAGTCTCCAAATATTGACTCTTTTAGTCAAGGTCTACAGAGAAATATTTTGTTTGGTTTAAAAGATTTATTTTAGGGATCCAAAGGTGGTTATTAATAAACCTGCTGAATGACGGAACGCGTGCCATACAAGGAAGGCCTAAACTTCAGATTGTGTTGTCTCTGGAAAGGCAAAGGAGGCGACGAGACTTTTTTAAGGTTTAAATGGGTGGAGGGTTTGAATAAGGTTGAAGCCAATAATGGTCTGGTCGTAAAAGGGCAGAGCAGGGCTCATAGCCACGGGTTGTCAGATCAATACGGATTTATCAAACACGCAGGCAGGGTTTAGTTTACTATTAAAACAACAGAATGGTGGAAGAATGGAGCAGACTTGGATGTGATGTGATGAATTATGATGTGATAAGCATACTTTTATGAATAGGTGAGGTAAATTCATAGATAGGGAAGTAATTTTCTGTAAGAGTTTTTAATATACGAGAAAGAGAAGCGCCTTGAGTTTCTCCCACAAATGAGTATGTATAGCTATAGTCAGCAAAGGGTGTTTCTCTCTCTTCGGGAGTATGGCTCTGTGTGGCTCGTTGCCTGCGCTCAGTTACTGGCAAGTGTCACCAGGTTCCGCAGTAGAGCAAGACGGTGGACACAACGAGAACACAAATGGCTATGTCGTCCAAGAAGGCTTCCCGCCTGGTGTAAAGGGCGCCACGTTTCACAGGAGTTGAAGAGCCGCTTTCCTGGCCCCGCGGCGTGAGCCTCTCCTTAATACCTCGTACCCGGCGGCGCCTCACCTGCCTGCGAAGTCTAAGTATCCGAAGACAGGCTCACAGGGCTACTGTTCTCCCTAGAATTGGTCTTGGCTGAAAGGGTTACCAATTCAAACGCTGTCCATGCATCATCCACCTCATCGGTACAGGCATCACGGGTAGCCATTTCGAATGCTTCCCATGACTCATCAGCCTCTGTCCTGGCAACAGCGGTCACCAAGTCGGCCACCAAGACAGATAGATATCGACATCGCCATATACTCGTATTAAGCGAGTCCATAGCACCGGGGGCCAGGCCAATCCGTCGAATGAGGTGAGACCAACCATCGTTATGCACTACACTGCCGAGGTATATGTGAAGCTTTTGGTGACTTCAACATCCATATCACATGCATGAACAGACTGACCTGTGTCATCCAGAGAGCCTCCAAACGACTGGACCTTGGTTTTGGCCCAGGAGACCTCCAGTCCCAGACGCTTCGCCTCCTCATGGAGCACTTCGAGAGCCATCATCAGGACCTCCAGCGATTCCACGAGAATCAGCAGCAAAAACAGGATTAGTGACCTTGATGTCGCCAACAAATGCTCCGCAACGACTCTGATCTCAGCAACTGTGCCTAATACCTAGTCAATGCAAGTGTTGAAAAGTGATGGAGCAAGGACGCACCCCTGCCTCTCTCCTTAATTAATAGGGAAGAAGCCGGAAACGCCTCCCTCACATTTCACTCTTTACTCTCAGTCCCAGAGTAAAGGCCAGTCATCAGGTCATTAATCCTTGCAGGAATCCCACGGATCCGCAAAATATCCCAGAGTACCTCACGATGGACTGAGTCAAAAGACTTCTTGAGATCGACATAGGTTGCGAGCAGCCCCTGTCGAAACTCACGTCTGCGTCTCACGAGGACGCGAAGTGCTATAGAATCAGATTAATTGTTGCTTTGCCGGGCGTGAACCCGGATTGCTCAGGTCTGAAACTTTAGCAGATGAGATCGAACTCGCATCAGCATCAAATGAGTGAGCAACGTAATACCACAATAATTGTTTGAGTACTGTTGGTTCCATTTCCCTTTCCAGATAGGGACAACCAACCCCCTTTTCCAGTAAAGAGGAATGGCACCAGACTGCCACACGGCAGACAACACCGCACGCAACCCACGAATCATGACTTCACGCCCCGGCTGTCAACATCTCTACGCTGATATTACAGATCACAGCTGCCTCTCCAACCTTCAGCTTCCTCACTGCCTCTCTCACTTAACCAAGAAAAGGTGGAGTTTTGTCTATAGGAGGATCAGCAGCCGCCATCTGCAACACAACCAGAGGGAGCTGTCCGACTGAGGGCTCTGCCGTCAACAACTGCTCAAAGTATTTGGCCCAACGAGTCCGTTACCCATCCGTATCTGACACTATATGCCCATGCATCAACCGTTCGGATAGTACTCATCTGAGATCTGGATTTGGAGCGGAACTTCTTCAGAGCTCGAAAGGGAGGTCTAAGGTCGTTTGCATTTAGGCAACCCTCCACACCCTCAGCGAGATCTCTAGCGTACCCCTCCTAATCCCTCCTCAAAAGAGTTCTAGTCCTTCGTGACAGAATCCTGTATCGCTTGAGTCCTCAGCCAGCCTGGCAGCACACCTCTCCTCAATACGACAGATGTTTAGATCTTTGCAGGACGTGAACGAGAATTTCAACTGTCGTGCTGCCGTTGCTGTTCCGTTTACTTGTTTTCCTCCCTTCCAATGCACGCCCTTTTTCCTTCACTTCTCCCCATTCTCTTCCCTTTCTTTCTTTTCGCTTTCCAAGTTTCCTTTGTTTTCCCTTTTCGCTTTCATTCCCTTCCCTTACACAGGAATGCACAATGATATAAGGAAATTATAAGAGGATGGACAGACGGACTACACATGGCAGCATCTGTCTTTAAAGCCTTTAATTGCGTTTGCCTCACCTACATACCCGCTCAGTTTTTTCAACTCATCCACCTCCCTTTTCATGAAACAGTTCTCTTCTCACCGACCCAATGCCTCCCTCTCATTTTATTTTTTAATTCCTTTTCCTTCAATTCTTATCTCTTCCCTTCTCCTTCCTCTTTCCCTGCCTTCCATCTTGGCCAGTACCCTTAGTTTTTCTCTTCTTTCCAATTTTTTCAGTTCCTTTTGCCTGACTCAAGATTATGATGAGAAAAGTAAGATAAAAAATATATGGTCCGACTGAATAATTGTAAAGCGTTACTTCCGTGCTCTGGAAATAATTATATAAACTGTAATCTCTCTCTCTCTCTCTCTCTCTCTCACCCCTCGCACCCTTCACCTTTCTAGAGAATGCAAGTTTAATCTTTCCTCATATGGCAAGTTTCTTAACCCGTGAATCATCTTTGTCATCCTCCTCTGTACCGATTCTAACATTTTGATTTCCATTTTATAGTAAGGTGATCAGGACTTGCTCGCATAATCAAGATGAGGTCAAACTAATGCTAATTATAGCTTGAGGATGACTTCGGCGCTTCTGTTGCTTACGATCCTTGAAATACTTCCCAGTACCCTGTTTGCACAATTTTCAGCTTGAATGCATTGTGCCCTTGGACGGATATCGGATTCCAACCTAAGATTCTGGCCTTCATGAAACCGTAAGTCTTCCCAGTTTAGTTCTTAATTTCTTTACTTCTACTTTAATTTTACTCTTTACATTTGCCTTCTTTTTGTTTCTCTTTTATATGAACTTTTAGGATAGAAAATAAAAAAGTTGGTGTACTTGTTACTGTGATCTGCCTTCTCCCATTTCCTTTTTATTAACTTTTAGGATTGAAACACTTGTCTCATCTTTTCACTGTTTACAGGAGAGGCGTGAATCCCGGTAGCGGTAGCGAATCCCACTGCTTGATTAAAGGCTGCACTTTCTAACCTGTTTACCTTCCATTTTTTCCTCAAGTATCATCCACAGATCTGCCTTCACTTTTCAATGTATTTATTCATTTGATCATCACGTTAAAAAAAAAGTTTCGCATTTCTGTCTTTGTTCAATTTCATGTGTATCTTTCTTAGTATCCAAACACTTACCTCCGTTTTTCAGCGTTTATTGAAGAGGTGTGAATCCTAAAGAGGTAAGTGAATCAGCCTTACCCTAATCAGTATTTATTTCCTTTATAGTCTCATATAATATTCAAATATGTCGCTTTTATTCATCGTTTGCATGGGAAGTTTGTGTCATACAAAGTTTATTGGATCCTTATTTTCTTTCTGTTTTCTAGTAATATTCCAACACGTCGTTTCTGTTCATGTTTATCTTCGTTACCCTCGCATGGAAAGTTTGAGTCCTGTAGTGTTTAGTGAATCCTTTCCCCTCCAGCGTAAGGGCCCAGTGTAGCAGAGTTTAGTGAATCCTCTCGGTGTGAAGGTTGAGCCTCTACGTCAGCGAATGGTCGTCACTCGCTGTGCTCCCCGGCGTAGTAGTGAAGACGCCTCCTTCTCCACGACCCATAAAAGCCGCACTAAACCCCTTTATTGCGCCGGTGAAGCGAGGTACGCACGACGGCGGCCATTCCTGCTCCTGTTCCGTTCTTTTCTCCGCCTTCTTGTAACACTTCCCGCCATATTTCCTCCTTCTCTTACCTTGCTGCTGCCTCCTCCTCCTCCTCCTGTTTGTTCTTATTTCTCTTCCTCCTCCTCCTGTTTGTTCTTATTTCTCCTCCTCCTCCTCCTCCTCCTGCTTCACAGGCTGACCCCCAGCCTGCTTCACAGGCTAACCCCCAGCCTGCGAACCGCAGCCTGCTTCACAGGCTAACTCCCAGCCTGCCTCACAGGACACCTTCCAGCCTGCCCCACTTAACGCTTCTCTTCCTGCTTCACAGGATGTCGGGTTCCAATCTGTAAGGAATGGAGCCACACCGAAGCAGGCAACCAAGAATTTACTGACCCCCACTACCTTCAATAGGTTCCAGGTGCTGGCAGACACCATGGAGGATGAGTTTGAGACTCGCCTAGTTGGGGACTCCATGGTGCGTGGCCAGCTGGTCGAGTTCTGTGGTCGTTCATCAAACGGCCGGAGAAAACGTTACTGCTATCCAGGTGCCAGACTGGACGACATCACCGCAGCGTGCGATGATGTCACGAGAAATGCCGACCGAAACACCCTCTTTGTCATTCACGCGGGGGCAAATGACGTAAAGACAACCCGTTCTGAGGAACTGCTTGAGAAATACCGCCGCATGATCAAGCAGCATAAACGTAAAACGGATGCCAGTAACATCATAATCTCAGGAATACTCCCGAGGGTCGGTGCCGAATCTAGCTTTTACAGTAAGGCCTTCAGGACAAACAACAAAATTCAGTCCCTTTGCTCAAAAGAAAACGTCCAGTTCGGTAACTTGTGTAACAATTTTTACTGCGATTCAGACTTGTTCCTTCCTGATGGCATCCAATTAAACCCTGTTGAAGCAGCCTGTTTCGGGAGGCTGCTCTGTGACCAAGTGGCTCTTCGAAAGCCAAAAAACACGGAGGCGAGAACACCAGCAGCTCCACCGTAAGGGAGTACTCAACCCGCAAAACCCCCGACTCGAATCACATTAAAGCTTGCTATGTAAACGCTCGTAGCCTACGTAACAAATTTGAAGACTTAGAGGTTCTCGCAGCTACAAATCATTATCACATCATCGGAGTCACAGAATCTTGGATAGACACTTCAAATAGAGGTTTCATTGCGGAATATAGATTACCGGGTTATACCATCTTTAGTCATGAAAGAGAGAACAGACAGGGTGGAGACGTTATCTTTTATATCCACAACTCTCTCCATCCAGTATCCGTGAAAACAGATATTATAACCAATGTAGACACGGTCTTCATTGAAATTAAAAATAAATCTCGTAAAATAGTAATTGGACTTATCTACAGACCGCCAAGGCAGACTCTTGATATCGACCACGCATTAAGTGAATTATTATTAGAAACAAGTAGCAGTTGCGAGGCAGTAATTGTTGGAGACTTTAACTTGCCAGTGAAAAGATGGGGTGAGCCGTTGAACTGTCATACAGGGCTCGACCTGTACACAAATTTACTAGAAAGTGATTTACATCAACACGTTCAAGAACCGACTCGGGAAAATAATATACTTGACCTTATCTTTTCAGCGACAGCTGATCTAGTTAACGAAGTAATTGTTGGTCCAATTTTTAGTTCTAGCGATCACCGAACAATCACATTCAGCATCAATATGAAAGAAAGTAAAATAACTCCTAGCAAAGAAAAGGTGCCTGATTATATATCAGAGAGCGAATTTCGTAAGACTCCGATCAATTCTAAATAATTCTGACTGGACTGAAATCTCGGCGGAAACAGATATTGATAAATCTTGGGGGGCCTTCACCACAATATTGAACAATGCCATAAGCATATGCGTACCCTATCGAAACAGACGTTCAGCTTTTAAGAAGAAACCCAAATGGTGGAATAACGAAACTCAAAATAGCCTATCTCTTAAAAAACGCGTATACAGTAGATATATATCAAATCAGAGTGAGGCTGACAAACTAGAGTTGGACAGAACTCACCGCGAAACCAAGAAATTAATAAAACGAAGCAAGAAAAATCTTGAAGAATATATAGCGGAAACGAGTAATTATAATCCTAAAGAATTTTTTAGCTATGTAAATAATAAAAAGTCACTCACTTGTGGTATCGGACCGCTGCTAATGATAATGGAAACCACACGAACGATGAAAATGAAATGACAACAATCCTAAATAACTTTTTCGCATCCGTATTTACCGACGAAGATTGTTTATCACCTCAACCACCGGAGGTTAGAAAGACCGAAAAGATGTTAAGTGGCGTACTCATTGTAGAAAGTGACATTTTACGCACAATTGAAAAGATTAAAGTAAGCAAAGCTCCTGGTCCAGACAAAATTACCCCTAGGGTCTTAAAAGAAATCAAACATCAAATTTGTAAACCGCTCTCCATCATATTCAATAAATCTTTAACAGCTGGAAAAGTTCCGTCAGATTGGAAACTTGCAAATGTCAAACCAATTTTCAAAAAAGGGGGACAAGTCTCATCCAGGAAACTATCGACCAATTAGCCTGACATTGATTGTTTGTAAGTTAATGGAGACTATCATTAGTGACAATATGGTGAAATTTTTTGAAGAAAATAATATGATAAATAATTCGCAACATGGCTTCCGTAGTAAACGTTCGTGTTTAACTAACTTACTTGATTTTTTTATTATATTTTTGAGGTGTTCGATGAAAGCAGATCAGTAGATATCATAAATCTGGATTTTCAAAAGGCATATGATAAGGTCCCCCACCAACGATTGCTTAACAAACTATTGGCGCACGGTATCTCGGGTAACATTCACAATTGGCTTGTGGACTGGCTCTCTGAGCGGAAACAGAGAGTAGTTCTAAACGGTGTTACATCTAACTGGCTCGACGTCAGAAGCGGCGTACCTCAAGGATCAGTGCTTGGCCCCATGCTCTTCTTAATTTATGTTAACGATATCGATGATGGGCTCACTTGCAAAGTATCAAAATTTGCTGATGACACAAAAATTGCTAGTAAAGTAACTGCGACACTCGACGAAGAAGCTTTACAATCAGATCTAGATCGACTTGCACGTTGGGCCAATCAATGGCAAATGAAAATTAACGTAGACAAATGTAAAGTGTTACACATCGGAAAAAATAACAATCGCGTTCGGTACGTAATGAATGGCCAACAACCTTCTACAGTAAGTAAAGAAAAGGATCTTGGAATCACTATATCAAGCGATTTAAAGCCCGGTCAGCATTGTTCAGAGGTAGTTAAAACTGCAAACAAATTGGTTGACTTCATCGGACGAGTCTTTAATAATAAATCGGAAAAAGTAATGTTAAAACTGTATAATTCGTTGGTTCGACCCCGTCTAGAGTACTGTGTACAATTTTGGTCTCCCTACTATAGAAAAGACATAGAAAAGTTGGAACGGGTTCAACGAAGAGTAACAAAGATGATTCCTAGGTTGAGAAATTTATCATATGAACAAAGGCTTAAGGATGTAAATTTATTCAGCCTATCAAAACGAAGAATGCGAGGCGAACTAATAGAAGTGTTTAAAATGTTTAAAGGATTCAGTGATATTAATGCGGAAGATTACTTCACAATTGATCGATCAAATAGAACAAGAAGAAATCACAATTTGAAAATAAGTGGTAAAAGATTCTCGTCGCACGAAGCTAAACACTTCTTCTTCAATCGAGTTGTTAAAGTCTGGAACTCTCTTCCCTGTGATGTCGTTGATAGTACAACAGTTACGGCCTTCAAGAATAGATTAGACAAGTATTTTGAATCCAACCAGCAACTAAGATATTACTCATTGTCGTAATAACGTTAAGTTCTTTCGAATACTGGTGTCTTTGTCCTCTTTTATCGCCCGGTTAGTGGTAGCAGTAATGGTAGTTCTTTCCTCTTTCCTACATAATTTCCATGCAGTTTTTCCATGCTGCATGGTTCTTTTTCCTTTCCTGCCAGGTTTGGCTGGAGGGATGGGGGGGTGGGGAGGAGCCTTCGCCTTTGCTGTCCTTCATCTTCTATCTTTGATTAGATAGTTAGTGTAGCTTGTCACAAACAGCCTGGTAAGGACCATCAGGTCTGCTGTTGTTTGTTCTTCCTTTGTGTTTCTTTGTGTTCCTCCTCCTCCTGTTTGTTCTTATTTCTTCTGCCTCCTCCTCCTCCTGTTTGTTCTTATTTCTTCTCCTCCTCCTCCTCCTCCTCCTCCTCCTGTTTGTTCTTATTTCTCCTCCTCCCCCTCCTCCTCCTCCTCCTGTTCCCATTCCTACTCCCGTTTCTGCTTGCAATTCCTTCTCATTCTACATTATTTCTTGATTTTCTGTTATTCTCTGCTGATACTTTTTCTTTCTCTATTTTTTTTTTTTTTTCTTATAATATTATACCTTCTTTTAATATTGTTTTTGAATTTTCTTACTTTCCATTTCCTCTTCCTCCTTCTATTTTTCCTCCTCTTCCTTCTTTTTCCCTCTCCTCTTCCTCTTTCTCTCCTTCTTCTTCTTCCTCTTCCTCTTCTTCTTTCTCCTCTTCCTTCTCTTCCCTCTCAAGCGATTTAACCCAGTCAGCATTGTTCAGAGGTAGTTAAAACCGCAAACAAATTGGTTGGCTTCATCGGACGAGTCTTTAATAATAAATCGGAAGAAGTAATATTAAAACTGTATTAGTCGCTGGTTCGACCCCATCTAGAGTACTGTGTACAGTTTTGGTCTCCCTATTACAGAAAAGACGTAGAAAAGTAAGAAGGGGTTCAACGGAGAGTAAAAAAAAATATTCCTAGGTTGAGAAATTTATCTTCTGAACGAAGGCTTAAAGAAGTAAATTTATTCAGCCAATCAAAACGAAGAATGCGAGGCGATCTAATAGAAGTGTTTAAAATGTTTAAAGGATTCAGTGATATTAATGCGGAAGATTACTTTACAATTGATTGATCTAATAGAACAAGAAGAAATCACAATTTCAAGATGTGGTAAAAGATTCTCGTCGCACGAGGCCATACACTTCTTCTTTAGTTGAGTCATTAATGTTTGGAATTCTCTGCCCTGTGATTTCATTGATAGTACAAGAGTTACGGCCTTCAAGAATAGATTAGATAAGTATTCTAAATCCAACAAGCAACTAAGCTATTACTCATTGTCGTAATAACGTTGTTCTTTCGAATCCTGGTGTCCTTGTCCGTTTTCATCGCCCGGTTAGTGGTAGCAGTAATGGTAGTTTTTTCCTCTTTCCTACATAATTTCCATGCAGTTTTTCCGTGCTGCATGGTTCTTTTTCCTTTCCTGCCAGCTTTGGCTGGAGGGATGGGGGGGTGGGGAGGAGCCTTCGCCTATGCTGTCCTTCATCTTCCATCTTTGATTAGATAGTTAGTGTAGCTTGTCACAAACAGCCTCGTAAGGACCATCAGGTTTGCTGTTGTTTGTTCTTTCTTTGTGTTCATTTGTGTTCCTCTTCCCCTTCCTCTTCCCATTCCTTTGTCCCCTCCCTCTTCCTCTTCCTCTTTCTCTTCCCCTTTTTCCTCCTCCTCCTCCTCCTCGTCCTCCTCCTCCTCCTCCTCCTCCTCCTCTTCCCCTTTTTCCTCCTCCTCCTCCTCCTCGTCCTCTACCTCGTCCTCTACCTCCTCCACCTCCTTCCTCGTTTCCTCCTGGTCCACTCCATGAAGCTGTTTTTCCATTCTGAATCTTATCTTTTCTTTCCAATTTTCCACGACCCACCGCCGCTCTCCTCTTCACGTCACACACATCCTCCTTCTTCCTAAATTGCCCTCCCTCTCTTTTTCCCACATATTCTCCTCCTCCTCCTCCTCCTCCTCTTCCTCTTTCTCCTTCTCCGCCGAAATTTTCTTCTTTCTTCCTCTGTGCAATCCAATATCTTTCTTTTTCTCTTCCATTTTTCATATCATAGGTCTTCTTATCTGTTCATTCTAGTTCCCGGCAAGACGTTGAGACCGGCTGGGAAAGGAGATCAAATACTCGCTCTTAAATAGGTTGTGGCCATCAGTGTTGATTGTAAGTTGGATGTGTTTAGCTTGAGTACCAGAGAAAAGAGTATAAGCTAGATACGTTTCTGTTGGGGACGCTTATAACTATTACATTACTGAGTACAGATGAAGTAGGGTTTGGTTGGAGCACGTAGCGTTGAGGACAAGTTAAATAGGTTGAGGTTCGAGTCAGATATTTTCAACTGGAATGCGATCGAGTTAGACATGTCAGAGCGTTGATTAAGTACATATTAGGAACGATTATGAACGTCTTTTCGTAAATATCAGTCGGATTAAAAATTATTTGCTTGAAAATTATGCTCTAAGAACTTTTGGTGCAATGTGGAAAAAAAAGAGCCATAACAGAAAAAAAAATAGAATGCTTGTACTTAAATCGCTTTTTTATGAGATCCCACTGACTTTCATAAGCCTTATTTTCGTGTTTTCAACTATATTGATTTTTGCTTCGTCAGTTTCAGGAATGCAATAATGCTGATGGGTCATTGTATCCCCATCGGTGAAATATGATCGTCGGCTTAATTGGCAATATATAAAAGAAGCGTTGATGCTAATTGGAACCCGAGACTTGTAAGAGAGAGAGAGAGAGAGAGAGAGAGAGAGAGAGAGAGAGAGAGAAGAGAGAAAGAGAAAGAAAAGAAAAAAAAAGAGAGAAAAAGTTAAAAAAATCATTACTCAGACAATTCAGCATTTTCCTCTTTCTTCCTCAGCGCAATTCAATATCTTTACTTTCCCCTTTCATTTTTCATATTCATAAACACATTTTTCTGACAGTGCATGGGACGATATAGAGAAGTGACGGAGATGAACACCGCGGCAAAGGCTAACGTAATGCCTTAAGCCCCTTCCCTTCCTTCGCCTCCCATACCCTTCCCCCCAAATAAAAAGAGGCAGGCTCGAAGCTTCGCCAGGCAGACGGAAGTGGCGGATTGAGGCCCCGAAGCTCTGGGAGTCCTCAGCTGGCACGCATTATCTCCCTCTCTCTCAAACGCTCGATTCTGATTCTCTCGCTCTCGCTCTCGCTCTCGCTCTCGCTCTCGCTCTCGCTCTCTCTCTCGTGTGTGTGTGTGTGTGTGTGTGTGTGTGTGTGTGTGTGTGTGTGTGTGTGTGTGTGTGTGTGTGTTATTGTTTATTGTTTTTTCCATAAATATTGCTCTGGAATTGAACTTTTTTTTTTGTATTTTTAATGAAATGCCAAAAGTTTATTTCTATCCCATCTCTCTCTCTCTCTCTGTGTCTCTGTGTCTCTCTCTCTCTCTCTCTCTCTCTCTCTCTCTCTCTCTCTCTCTCTCTCTCTCTCTCTCTCTCTCTCTCTCTCTCTCTCTCTCTCTCTCTCTCTCTCTCTCTCTCTCTCTCTCTCTCTCTCTCTCCTACAGCTGATCATTATCTCCCCCAACTCTATTTCACTCTTCACCTCCCCTTGCCCCTCTTTCCATTACCAGCCCTCCTTTTCCTCCCTCCCTTCCCCAGACAGTTCAACGTTGCCAGATTATCGTACTCAGCCTCCTATGTTTGCCGATTTCCGACCCCAAAACTGACTCCTCGACCCCAATAACTGCCTTCATATATAGTTAGCGTTAAAATGTTTTATTATTGGTGTTTTTTGGCAATAGTTATGGCTCAGAAACCGGTGAATATGAGGCTCTGAGTACGATAATCTGGCAACGGCGCTTCCCCTCCTGCCTTACACTCTCGTCCACCTCGCCCATCCACGCTTCTCTTTTCTTACTCTCCAACTTACCAATACATCACCATATTCCTCGCTTTTCCTCACCCAGTGCCTCCTGCTTCTCTCCTATGCTCCATCCACCTCCAATCTCACTCTACGTCCTATATCCACCTTAACCTCCCTCTCTCTACTCCACATTCTCCATCCTCCTCCTCATTCTCTCTACTCCACCTCCT
>NC_066548.1:14241168-14296168 GCF_024679095.1 Eriocheir sinensis
AGGGATGGATGGTTTGGCAAGACCCGGGAGGAGGCTCAGAGAACTCGTGAGCGAGGAGAAAGAGGGAGCGGTGACTCAAACATGGCATTAGTATCATTTCCTTAAGGTGCTTCATGGTCTCGAGGATTTCTGGTTCTGCGTCAGGGTGCTTCATCTCACACTCCTAACATTGCAACTCGCGAAAACATTGGGATGAGAAGGCACAAAATCAGGCTAAAGGACGACTATCTTTAATACGGAGACCACGTTCTCTATAATAGCTTTCTACAAACCATTTTTATAGGTTAATAGCTGAGCCTAAGATACGTTATTTTTTGTTCGTAATGGTATAGCACAAAGGGGCCAAGAATACAACTGTTGGAAGTGAGGTAAGTAGAATTCAGTGAAGGCAAACTCTATTTACAAGCTGCTACTTCTTTTGTTTGTTATAATTGGGAGTAAGAGAGACCCTGGAGAGTGGAAGGAATGGCAGAGGGAAGAGAAAACAACGAGGTACATAGATATTCAATAACGACTGGGCTTCTTCCTCTCCTCCCACATTTATCGACTAACCTCCCATTAACCTCAACCTCCTAATTCTCCTGTTTCGAGCTTTTCTCTTTCCTTTTACTTGCAGGTCTCCCCCATTCCCCCTTTCCTTTTCTCTATCCGTGACAACAATCCCGCCCTGCTGTCCCCCTTATCTCTACGCAGGTAAGTAAGGTGAGGCTCCTTTCTATTCTTTTTTTTATTATTAATCTCATTTATCTCAGTCTCCCAATTCTTTTTATTCCTTGGTACCTCTTTTCTATTTACTTTCATTTTACTTTCAGGCCTCCTCCCCTTCTTCCGTTCCTTTTCTCTATCCGTGACAACAATCCCGCCCTGCTGTTCCCCTTATCTCTATGCAGGAAGGTAAGGCGAGGATTCTTTCACTTTTTTTTTTCAACGAGTGACCTCATTTATCTCAGTCTCCTAATTCTTCTCTTTCTGCCTTTTCTCTTTACTTTTTTTTGCTTCCAGGCCTCTTCCCCTTTTTCCTTTCTTTTTCTTTATCCTTCAGAACAATCCCGCTGTCCCCCAGGCGAGGCTTCATTCTCCCCCTTTTTACGAGTGACCTCATTAATCTCAGTCTCCAAATTCTTTTGTTCCTGTCTCTATACTTTCTTTTTTACTTCCAGACCTCCTCCTCTTCTCCCTTTCACTTTCTCTATCCTTCCCAGCACTCCTGCCATGCCCTTTCTTCCTCTCTCTCTACGCTTGAAGGAGTGAGGGAGCGAGGGAGAGGAGGGGAGGGAGATGAGGGGAGGGAGAGTAGGGGAGGGAGAGCAAGTTCCTTCTCGTCCCACACACTTGATAGGGAGCACGCGTGACGTCACCCAGTCCCTCATTATCCCACTATGAAGGTAATGTGAGGGAGCGATCGAATGACACCTATATCCTTCCTCCGTGTCCTTCGTTTTTCCCCTCCTCCCTCCCTCTTGCCCTTCCTCCCTGCAACCCCCCCATCTTCCTAATTGTGTCTGTCTGTTTCTTCCTTCTTGTTCCTGATGTTTTCTTTCTCTCCTGCTTGCTCTATGATTCTTTTTCTTTTTTTATTTTGTTTCACCTCTCGTATTTGTCTTCTTCTTTAACTTCCTTTCCATTTATTTTCTCTTTTTATTTCATGTTTTTATTTTTTCTCTTCCATTCTGTGTTGCTTTGTTTTTCTGTTTCCTTTTTCTTTATTTATTTTTATCCTTCACTCTTTCTTACTTTGTTTCTTCCTTTCTTTTTCCTTTCTTCTTTTCGTTCCTTTTTTTATTATTCTCTCTCTCTCTCTCTCTCTCTCTCTCTCTCTCTCTCTCTCTCTCTCTCTCTCTCTCTCTCTCTCTCTAAGCCCTTCTATTTTTCATCATTTTTCCTCCCTCTTTCCTCCTACTTTGGCATTCCTCTCTCCTCAACTTCGCCAGCCTTCCCTTCCTTCTTCCCTCCCTCCCTCCCTCCTTCCCCAAGCATCTCTCACTCTTCCTTAACGAATTCCCCTCCTCTCGCTTCTCTCTCTCTCTCTCTCTCTCTCTCTCTCTCTCTCTCTCTCTCTCTCCATTATTTCTTTCTTATCCTGTCTTCGTTCTTTTCGCTTCCTTTTTCTCTCTTCTTCCTTAATTTCTTCCCCTTCCTTCCTTCTTTATGAAATTTCCTTTGGTTTTCTCTCTTTTCTTCCCTATTCCTTAAAGACTAGTCCATCTTTTTTTTCTTTTACTTTATTTGACTTTACGGCCATTTGCAACCCTTCGCCTCCTTCTTTTCTTTATATCTGCCATCTAGTTGCATTTTCCCTCCCCGTCTTTTCTTCTCCCTTTACCCAACCAAACCCTTCCTTTCCTTCCCTTCTGTAGCCCTTTCAATGCCTTTTCCGCCGCCCTCTTCTCTCTCTTCTCCATCCTTTCACCTACCCACCCTCCCTTCTTCCCTTCGTTACCTTAGGCGGTCAATAAGAGGTCGAGGAGCATCTCAGGGAGGAGGTGGACTAAGGAGGTGGACAGGGCGGAGCGCGGCGACAACTTCACTTTGATGTCCATTGAGTAAAGAAAACGGAAAGTAATAATTAGGAGAGCTTCGTGTCCCGGAAGGTCCCGTCTGTGTGGCTCTGTATGTTTCGTGTTGACTCGTTACCTTCTTCGTGGGAGAGATGTGGGCATGATGAGAGGAAAACGAAGGGGGGGGGGAGAGAGAGAGAGAGAGAGAGAGAGAGAGAGAGAGAGAGAGAGAGAGAGAGAGAGAGAGAGAGAGAGAGAGAGAGAGAGAGAGAGAGAGAGAGAGAGGAGAATAAAGGGGTTAATATGGAGGGAAAGGCAGGGAAAGGACTCGTATTAGAAAAAGAGAGGGAAGGTATGAATTGGTTAGAGAAAAAGGAGAAGGGAGGCAGAAGGGATTACTGAAAAGGGGAAGGCGCAGAAAGGCGTAGAAAGAACTAAAACAAAATAAAGGAAAAAAAAGAGGTTGAGACGGGGAAGAAGGTAGGGAAGGAGAAAATAAGAGGGAGGAAGTGTATAAGAGGAGATAATTGCTTAGGAGAAAAGGGCGAGGGAAAGCGTTAAGATTCAGATTAGATTTGTTAAGCGTTTAGAAAGAATACAATGCGTAGGCAAGTGGGAGGTAGAAAAAAGGGAAGGAAGAAGATGGGAAAGGAGAAGGTAATAGAGAGAGGCCTGGAAATGACCCTAGAATTAAAGAAAGTAGAGAAAGGGCAGCGTTTGGAAGGGTAAGATTAGGTAATATACAAGGTAAGATGCGAGGGTGAGAGGTAGAAAAAAGGGAAGGAAGAAGATAGGAAAGGAGAAGGTAAAAGAGAAAGGCTTGGAAATGTCCCTGGAATTAAAGAAAGTAGAAAAAAGGTAGCGTTTGGAAGGGTAAGGAGATTAGGTAATATACAAGGTAAGATGCGAGGGTGAGAGGTAGAAAAAAGGGAAGGAAGAAGATGGGAAAGGAGAAGGTAATAGAGAAAGGCCTGGAAATGACCCTAGAATTAAAGAAAGGGTAGCGTTTGGAAGGGTAAGGAGATTAGGTAATATACGAGGTAAGATGCGAGGGAAGTGGGAGGTATAGAAAAAAGGGAAGTAGATGGGAAAGGAGAAGGTAATAGAGAGAGGCCTGGAAATGACCCTATAATTGAAGAAAGTAGAGAAAGGGCAGCGTTTGGAAGGGCAAGGAGATTAGGTAAGATGTCCCTAATTACAGAGGCGAGAAGCAGGGCCTAAGAAGGTAAGCAGGTAACGTAGAGGTGTTGAACGAGGGAGAGAGAGATGTGAAGGTGCCGAGCTGTTATATTCATGGTGAGGGAGTTGTACAGGTAAATGGAAAGGGAGGCAGGTAAGTAGACAGCTATGTTAGGCCTTGTTCCTTACGACAGATATGATGTTGTAACCAGGCCGACAGAGAGAGTTCCATTCCTCGCCCCTCCCTTCCCCCGTTCCTGCCTCGTCCCTCCCTCCTCTCATTCCTGCCCCCCCTCCTCCCATTCTCATTTGTTCCCAGCCAGGTTCAGTATCACACAACCATCAACAGTCGAGCTAAATTTTATCAACACCTCTTTAGTTTTTTTCTTCTTTTCTTTCTTGTCTTTCATTGTTTTGGTTCTCTTTTTCTTTCTCTCTTTGTCGGCCTGGAATTAGTAACGTGAGCATGAGACGACGTGAAGGAAAAGGGAAGGTATGGTGTTGCATTCTTCATGAGTGAGATAGAATGGAAAGTAGAAATGGAAGAAGAAAGGTAGAGTATGGATGTGAGGTGGATGGGAAGGGTGATGAAGATGTAGAAAGGTGTTAGATGATTTGGATAGGAGGAGGGAGGCAAGCAAACGGATGAGGAGAGGTTAAATGAAGATGTAGATGATGATAGGAGGAGAAAATAAGGTAATGACTTAGTAACCGATTGAAGAGATGAAGGAAGCAAGAAAAAGAGGAAACGAATATATGAAGGAGAGAGGAAAGGAATGAATGAATAGTTTAAATAAATTACTCAATGAGGAAAGGAAGGGAGAAAAGAGGGAAGGAAGGAAGGAAGGAGATGAGGAAGTTAGGAATGAAAAAAATGAAAGCTGAATGAATGAAGGAAGGGATAAAGGAAGAAAAAGGTAGGAAGGAAGGAACGAAAAGAAGGAAGAAAGGAAAAAAAGGAAAACAAGAAATGGAGGAAGGAATGAAGTTAGAAAATCGGAAATGAAGGAAGAAAAGACCGAAGGAGGAGAGAAGAGAATAAAATAATGAAGGACGGAGATAACAAGTCACAAAGGAAAGAATGACGGCTTGCATAATGTGACGATGCTACAAAGAAGTAAATAGCCAGTGTTAATAAGAGGAAACATGAGTAACTGTCACCCACACACAAAAAGATAATGTTACAATGAGGAAGATGGGGGGTGGGGAGGGCAGTACTATGAGGAGGAGGAGGAGGAGGTAAAAATAGAAGCAGGTGATGAGGAAAAAGGAAGAAGATAGGAAGAGGAGGCAAATAGCGGGTTTTTTTAAAATTGTTGTCTCCTTTTTTTGTGCCCTTGTGCTGTCTCCTTTGCTGTAAAAAAAAATATTGTCAAAGTGAACGAGGTATCACTAAATAAGAGGAGGAGGAGGAGGAGACAGAATGAACAGGTGATATACAGGGACAGACCGAAGACAAGAAGAATGAAAACAAACAACACATGAAGGGAGGCAAGTGAGGTGAGCAGGGACAGGAAATAGAGGAGAGGCTGTCTGAGGCTGAGGACCGAGAAACGACTGCTGAGGTGACAGACAAACAACTCCATGTCTGTGAAAAACAACACGTGAAGGAAGGCAAATGTCGGGAAACAGACGCGAGGTTGTGAGGCAAAGCAACAAGGAGACGCGGGGAGCGGGACACAGGCGGCGGCGTGAGGTGGGCGGAGGCGTACAAGGTCTTGTTTATAATGCAACGGCTGAGTCGGGGAACACAAAAAGACCTGCAGCTCGCACCCCCACGCTGCTCCAAAAGACACGGAGGCGAAGGTGTGTTAAAGGTGCAGTGAATGACGGTGCAGGACGAGGCGCCGGGAAGGACAGCAAGAGTAAACCAAAAAAAGAACAGAGGTAGAGATGCTTGTCGCTGAGAGCCGTGCGATGGGCGGGGATTGTGAGCCAGCGGCAGAGCAAAACAGGGCACGGCGGAGGAGGAGAAATGGCAAACTTGAAAAAATACTCATACATATGTTCACTCTCTCACTCTGTCTGCCTGTTTGTCTGTCTGTCTGTTTTTTTATTGTCTGTCTGTCTGTCTGTCTCTGTCTGTCTCTGTCTGTATGTCTGTGTGTATCTGCCTGTCTGTCTCTGTCTGTCTGTCTGTGTGTATCTGCCTGTCTGTCTCTGTCTGTCTGTCTGTGTGTATCTGCCTGTCTGTGTCTCTAGCTGTCTGGTAAAAATACACAGCGTTGTCAGTCTGTCTGTTATGTCTGTCTGTCTCTCTAACTTTTTTTTCTCTCTCACTATCTCACACACTCGAAAGTTAGTCTTTAGTTAGGAAACTCGCGAACATGAAGTACAAGTCAACGAGTCCGCAGCGGTTAACGAGGTCACGAGGAGCAGGAGAGGCGGCAGCGCTCCGTCCGGTGGTTGCACTGCTGCAAATACGAAAGCCACGACTCGGATTTTAACTTTTGAGGGTAACATTTTCCTGATCATGCTAAAAAAAATGTGAGAGCATACCGCTGCATACGAAAGGGCTGCTGATGCTGTTTGTTGACCTAGGTTTGCACAGGAAAGCGACTCAACACGCCGACGGAGGTGACGGCCAAATGTCAAGTGTGGCAAAAATACACAGCGTGGTCAGGCAAACACTGGCTGCCAGGTGCCCCATGAATGCTTCGTCCCCACTAGCTCAGAGGAAAATGCAAAAATTCAAAAATCATGAAACACAGGTAGCGGGGTGGACTGTCGTAAATGACAAGAGGCAGGCACGAGCGGAGAGCAAGTGACAGACACCTACCAGCTTTAAAATTGTTTTCCATGATAATATTCAACAATACATTCTCGAACCTGCTGACGATTTTGTCATAAACTTGGTCATAATCACATTAAAGGCAAAAGCAGTCAAAACCAGTAAATCCGTCACAATTTCGTCAGTGGCGTCCGTGAGTTAGTGAGGTGAAGCGGTCGATCTTGACAGTCATGTCTGGGTGGGGTTTCCTGCCGCAGAGGACTAATAATTTAGTTGCTTGACATCAATGTTCGAACGGAACCACACGTCTGAGCAGTAATGATTTCGTGCCGCTCATGAAAGAATCAAAATCATGAGACTAAAGAATCAAGATTATTGAGTGTTGCATCCCGAATTCGCGGTGACATTTAATCAGGCTCCGAGCAGCAGCAACAGGAGAACCGGCCTCTCTCCGGTTGTCGGCCTCAAGCTGGGTGTTGCGTCATAATAGTGAGGCTCGTTTCTTTCCTTCACCTTGTCTAAAACACCTTTGTGTCTTTGTCCTGCACTGATGACTCTACATCTTCATCACTCCGCTTCATCCTCGAATCTGTCTCAGAATCCTCTTAAAATTCACCCAGACTTTTCCAACTCTTCAAATGATAATAACAAATTACTGTTTTGAACATAGCAACGTCTGTCACAGACAGGAACTGGACTCTTTAGTATGAAATTATTTGTTCTAATAATAAAAATTAGCATCCCATTATTATATAGTACTTAAAAAGTGCCAAGTAAATTCAGACAGCTGTGTTTCGTTATATTTTCCAGCCTTTTTATCGAAATTCAACAACTGTATAACAACCCACCGTGGCCCGGGGTTGATCACCAAATCCTAGACACTGTGTAGTGTGTGGCCCTTAACCGTGCACGTCTGTGACGTGCTGAAAAGAAGGTATAGGCTACGTACGCACTTTTAGTCATTCCATAGCCCAGTGGCCACCTGCAGACACCGGGCGTGGGAGAGAATGACAAAACAAGTTCAGCAAAGTGGAACGTGACATTCAGCTTGAAAAGACTGGAGGAGGAATGTGTGGGCGGCACACACCACAACAGAGGCGGAAACTCTCTTGCGGCTGCCAGTCCTTTCCTTTCTCACTTTCTCCCCGTGCCTCGGGAGGTGTTGGCGCCACTCAGGGAGAGGCGATTCATAACATTTTGTTTTTCAACAACTGGAACGAACCTGTGTTGTCATACCCAAATGCACATGCTAAGCCTCCCGGAGGGGCTTAGTCAACCTAACGATGTTACATAATGCCCTGGCGTGCGGGGTATGCGGACCTTGCAGGACGCGTGGAAAAACTGTCTCTCGCCACTGGCTGCGACTTGTCCAGTCCCTCCTGACTACCCACGCATTTTTGTATGTAGCACTTTAGTGGGGTAAAATCTACCCAGCACCTCTTTATACATTTAGCGACGCAACGCTAGCTTCCTCCAGATGCCCAACCAGAAATTCGAAGCTACCGGACAGGGGGCGCCACCACACCAGCGCCAAGGGCCACGTAGTGATTACATGAAAATAAAAGCTTGGGGTTTGATACCCGAGTTATGTCTTCTTAGGTTAAAGTAACCGCAGAAATCCATAATCACATACTTATAACATTATTAAATTCAGAAAAAAAATAACTTACGTTATCTGGTCAAGCGATAACAGCAGCCGCAGCAGATACCTGGAGAAAGAAAATAAGCAGTATATAATCAGTGTGTGAAGGAATCTCTGTATATTACTAGTTGTTTGTGTAGTTATCAATGTGTATATCGTGCGCATTCTAAGCTTTGCCTTACTAAGAGATGTCTGTTAATACAAACTAAAAAAATATATGCAACTTCTGAACTGTTGTCCACCTTTGCTAAATTCTACGTACTTCACATATACATATATATTTTTTTCCAGACATACTTGTGTCATACTGTTGTTAATGGAAAAAAATGAGATGTTGGATGTAGCCAATAATAGTAAAAGTGGTTCATAGGAGGCTTATGTAGGGAACAGGGTGCGGCATAATGATAGTGTTGGAAACGATGACAAGAGAATTGCCTAGGAAGGGTAGGGTTGTAATATTGCCATAAATAACGCGTCCCCTTCCATCAATATTATGACCTATTTCTGCTCACGAATCATGAGCGATTTGTTATGCAGAAAATAAACTAAAGGAAAACTGAGCTGAAAGGACACGAGCGAGATGGTTCGTTGTACTCTCATCATTACGCGCTACCACTTTGATAACCACCACACCAACCAGAAAGTAACATCTTCCACATCAACTACCATCATCACCACCACCTATACCACCACTATTAACACCATCAAACTAACAACACCAGCTAACATTCTTCCCTCACCTCCCAGCACCACAAATGCCTCCTCCCAAGCCATCATCATCATCATCATCATCACCACCACCACTATCACCGCCACCACCAACTACACTCCTTATACTTCTCACCACTACTGCCACAATCACCACCACCACCACCACCATCACCACCATCGTCTCACGCATAGTCCGCACCTCAACTCTCTTTGATTTAGTCTTGAGATAACTCCTAAGCAGCTCTGAAAAGGCCACAGCAAATGAAGAAAACGAGGAAGAAAAAGAAAGTTATACAAGCGAATAGATGAAAACAAAATGAAAAATAAGGGGAAAATTTGGCACTGAAACGAGTAAGAGAAGGGAAGCAGATGAATGAGAAAAGAATAGAGAAGAAAAACAGAGAAAGAGGGACAGAAAACAGATCGACAGAACGATAGATAGATATACATACATATCTATATACTTGTAGACATATAGAGAAAAAGAGAGAGAGAGAGCAAGAGAAAAAGGAACAGTGAACAGAGGAGGAGGAGCATCATTCAAGAGTCACCAGTAGCTACACATTCACACACGACTCAGTCCGATGAAAATCTATGCTAATGGTTTTGGGACTCCCTATTCATGAGCTGCGGCGGCGAGGGATCTGGGGGACTTAGCCGTGGAAGGAAGGAGAAGTACGGAGTGGACCGGGAGGATTAAGTGGGGAAGGGGAGGAGATGGTGGTGATGGTGGGCATGCTGGTGATGGTGGTGGTAGTGGTGGTGGAGCCAGCAACCGTCGAATATGAAGAAATAAAAGGCAATAGAGAGGAAGAATGGTAAAAAGAAAGTAATAGTAATAATAATATAATGGTGAAGAAAGGAATGAAGGGAGTAAAGATTTAGGTAGAGAGAAATAAAAGAGAGAGAAGGGAAGGAAAGGAAAGGAAAGGAAAGTAAAGGAAAGGAAAGGAAGGGAAGAAGGAAGGAAGGAAGGGAAGAAGGAAGGAAGGAAGGGAAGAAGGAAGGAAGGAAGGAAGGGGAGAAGGAAGGAAGGAAGGAAGGAAGGAAGGGAAGAAGGAAGGAAGGAAGGGAAGGAGGAAGGAAGGAAGGAAGGGAAGGAGAGAGAGAGAGAGAGAGAGAGAGAGAGAGAGAGAGAGAGAGAGAGAGAGAGAGAGAGAGAGAGAGAGAGAGAGAGAGAGAGAGAGAGAGAGAGAGAGAGAGACTCAGCCCAACACGCCTACGTCAAGCTCCCTCTATACAAGGCAAACAAACAGTACAAACACCATACACACAAACAGGTCTCAAAGCACCTCAAGGAACCTGGGCACACCTTCGTGACAGGGTTCAAGATCAGGCTGCCGCGCCATCCACCTTCCCACCTTGAAGTTCTGAATAATCAAAGGACGTCGAGTACAACCAGTCAGTGCCTCTCGATCATTCATTTCTCCTTCACTTTCGGCTTCATGTACCTCTTACCCTCAAAACTAGCGCCTCTTCTCTCCTCTTCCCACCTTTTCCACTTCTTCCGCCTTCTCTCTCACCTTCTCTCACCTTCATCTTCTCTTCTCAAAACCTCTTCTATGTATATCTTATTTATCAAAACTAACGTCTCTTCTCTCCTCTTCCCACCTTGTCCACTTCCTCCGCCTTCTCTCAAAACTAAACACCACTTCTTTCTCTTTCTGCTTCACCTCCTCTTCTCAAAATCTCCTTTATGTTTCTCTCATCTCTAAAAACTAGCGCCTCTTCTCTCCTTTTACTTCCTCTACGTACTTCGCCTACTCTCAAAACTATCACCACTTCCTCCTCTCTCATTCACCTCTTTTCAAAACCTCTTCTTTGAATCTCTTATGTTCGAAACTAACGTCATTTCTCTCCTCTCACCTCCTCTACTAACTCCACCTCCTTTCAAAACTAACACCATTTCACTTTCTCTTTTCAAAATCCCTGCCTTTTCCTCTTCACGTCCTCCCAAAACCAGCGGCCCTTTTCCCTCCCTCCTCTTCCGCTCTCCTTCTCCCTCCTTCCTCCACTCTCTTCCCTTCAGGACGTGATTCTCCTTCCTTCTCACTTTACCTTCTCCTCTCAAAACTATCGCCCCTTCTTTCTCTCCCTCTCCCTCCTCCCCTTGAACACCCGGGGAACAAGTCGTCAGCTTGTGAGTGGCTGTCGAGTGTTTGCGGCGACACTGTCTCCTCATAAACCTGGGGGGAAATCTGGGCCCTGAAAGTTGAGGGTCCTGGAGGCGGGCCACAAGCTGCTTCCTCAAGACATTCATAGAGGGAATTTGCATTTACATGACCGCTAACGCATCCGGGCCGCCTTCGTTCGACCCTCGGCGAGAGAATCTTAAAAGAGAGAAAACGACCTTAACACCCAGACGACCTGAAATGTCAACACTCCAAATCTATCCTACGAACTCTTTCCTTTTTCCTTTTTTTCTTTCCTTTCACCATGATCAGCGCGACTCACTGGATTATATGTTTTGTGGTTGTTGTATATTAACAGAAAAGACATTTGTTTCATAATTATTTTAAGGAAATAAATGACTAAGAAATATGATACAGGCTTCACTTAGGGGATATTATAAAGTACTTAAACCTTCGTGACATTATTATTTCTATTATTACTACGGTCTTATACACACTCCTGTACTCCTTCACACTCACACACACACACACACACATCTAACACGGAGCACACATTTCCCGAGGTCATTCCAACTACCTTCCTAATTTTCCTCCACCGCCGCGAGCTCACCGCAGCCACCCAAGCTTCCTTTCCACACGTTTCACTCCAGTAAGTTCCCAGAAGCCGCCTTTGACTTCATACTGGGATGACCTTGGCTGCAGAGTCCTCCTAGATGAACCACACCAGCTGTCACCACCATCACCACCACTGCTGCTGCTCCTGCTATCCCGTCACCCTCTGCTTTGGTGACTAGTAATACGAATACCACTGTCTCTGCTATCACCTCTGCCCTTGCTTCGACTATTACAACTTCTGCTGCAACTATTACTGGTTCTACTGTTACCTCTTTGCTTAAATAACTACGACTCCTACTTCCATTATTACTAATTTTGCTATTTACTTTGTCACTGCCTCGTTGTCTACTGCTGTCACTGCCAGTATTATGTTTCCGCAATAACCTGTGCCATTACCTCTTCTGCTTCTGTCTGCTGTGTTTTTGACGGCTTTTTATTTCTGCAACAATCATCACTTTTGTTATTGTCTGTTATTATCATCGTTATTTCTCGCAGTACTGTTATAGCGACGATACCTCTGCCATTACACTGCCAACAACCATCCAAAAGTACTTATCGGACTATTTTATTTGTATATATTTTTTTGCCCTTAAGCTGCTTCCTTTACTGTGAATAAACACGTCCACTCTACACCTATACCACCACAACCACTTCCACTATCACCTCTAACACCACCAAAGGCGCTTTCGACATCTGTTTCACCACCACCCCTGCCATGATTAACACGCCCACCACCACCACCACCACCGCCGCCGCCGCCACTAGAGGTCGGAGTGGCTGCCGTTCCTTCGGTCGTTTGCTCAACCTCAAAGGCCGCTCCCTCAAGTTACTCAACACTGCGGGATCGGGTTCCTTTCTCTCTTTATCTTAGTTGTCCCTCGCTTTTATCTCTTTCTCTCCTCCTCCTCTGCTTTTTCATCTTTTTTTCTTGTCTTTTCAGTTTTCTTTCTTCCTCCTCCTCCTTTTCCTTTTGTTCCTGTTCATTTTTCCTCCTCCTCCTCTGCTTCTTCATCTTTTTTTCTTGTCTTTTCATTTTTCTTTCTTCCTCTTCCTCCTTTTCCTTTAGTTCTTGTTAATTTTTCCTCCTCCACCTCTGCTTCTTTATCTTTTTTTCTTGTCTTCATTTTTCTTTCTTCTTCCTCCTCCTCCTTTTCCTTTTATTCTTGTTCATTTTTCATCCTCCTCCTCTGCTTCTTTATCTTTTTTTTCTTATCTTTTCATTTTTCTTTCTTCTTCCTCCTCCTCCTTTTCCTTTTATTCTTGTTCATTTTTCCTCCTCCTCCTCCTCCTCTTACTTTTTTCTCTTTTCATCTCCTGGTGCTCTTTCGTCTCGTTGTTCTCTTTCCTTTTGTTCTTCTTAATCTTTTCCTTCTGCTGTTCTTCCTCGTCTTGTTTCATTTCCTGCTCCTCCTCAGTCTCGGTGATTTGCTGCTTCTAACAAAGGCCGGGGTTCAGGAGGGGTCGGTCGGGTCGTGTGTCGAGGAGCGAGGCGGCGAGGCAAGGAATCATCAGCGCCATCTGTTGCCGTAACCTGTCGCTGCAAGAAAGACGCCGCCGCTCACGACTCACACCTCTGCGACCCGGAGGACCTCACTCACTCCCTCCTATCTTTCTCTCTTCACGCTTTTACTTGCTCTCTCTACGTCTTTCTTTCGTTAGCGCGTTCTTGCTTCTCTCTCTTTATTCGTTAGCGGCTTCATTCCTTCCTTCTTGCCGTTCTTCTTCACTCTTTGTCTTGCTTTCTCTACATTTTCTTTCCTTCTCTCGTTCTTTGCTGGTCTCTTTTGTACGTTCTTATTTTTATACTCTAGCGCCTTCAATAATTCCTTCCCGTCTTTCTTTCTTCAATCTTCTTCTTTCTCTCTATGTTTTTCTTTCTTTCGTTCTTGCTGGGTTTTTTATTCCTTCTTGTTTTTATACTTTAGCGGCCTCAATAATTCCTTCCCGTCTTTCTTTCTTCAATCTTCTTCTTTCTCTCTATGTTTTTCTTTCCTTCGTTCTTGCTGTTTTTTTATTCCTTCTTGTTTTTATACTCTAGCGCCTTCAATAATTCCTTCCCGTCTTTCTTTCTTCAATCTCCTTCTTTCTCTCTATGTTTTTCTTTCCTTCGTTCTTGCTGGGTTTTTTATTCCTTCTTATTTTTTAACCTAGCGGCCTCAATAATTCCTTCCCGTCTTTCTTTCTTCAATCTTCTTCTTTCTATGTTTTTCTTTCCTTCGTTCTTGCTGGGTTTTTTATTCCTTCTTATTTTTTAACCTAGCGCCTTCAATAATTCCTTCCCGTCTTTCTTTCTTCAATCTTCTTCTTTCTCTCTATGTTTTTCTTTCTTTCGTTCTTGATGGGTTTTTTATTCCTTCTTATTTTTTAACCTAGCGCCTTCAATAATTCCTTCCCGTCTTTCTTTCTTCAATCTTCTTCTTTCTCTCTATGTTTTTCTTTCTTTCGTTCTTGCTGGGTTTTTTATTCCTTCTTATTTTTTAACCTAGCGGCCTCAATAATTCCTTCCCGTCTTTCTTTTTTCACTCCTCTTCTTTCGTTCTTGCTGTTTTTTGTATTCCTTCTTATTTTTATAACCTAGCGGCTTCACCTGTTCCCTCATGCCTTTCTTTTTTCACTCTTCCTCTTGCTGTCTTTACGTTTTTCTTTCTTTCTGTCGTTCTTTGCTGTTTTCTTTTTTGTTTATTTTAAATTTCCGTACCCATTTCTTCCTTTTTTTTTCTTTCCCCAATTTTCTCTTTTTCTCCCTCCTTCAGTTTCTCTTGTTCTTCATTCCGTCCTTCTATAAATATATATTTCTCATTTTTTTCATTTTTCTTCAACTTTTTTCTCTATTCCTTTTTATCCCTTTATCATCATTATCTCTCTTATCTTTACTTCTTATAGAGTTTGTTTTCATTTCCTTTTCTTTATCATGCTCCTGTACCTCTTGACCTCCTCCTCCTCCTCCTCCTCCTCCTCCTCTTCTTCTTCTTCCCCTCATTACAGCGAGAGGATCATAATGGAGGGTCCAGCCATCTCCCCTTATTGGTCCTGGTCCTCATATTCCCCTTTGGTCCTTTCTCCTCCGTCCTCTTCTCTTCCTCTTTTCTCTCCTTCAATATCTTACCTTCACCTTTTTCCCTTGAGCAGTACCAGGTAGTCTTGCGCCGTCCAACCCCCCCTACCACCTCTTTCAATGCTCTCTCAGTCCCCATATCTTACGTGCCTTTCCTTATTAGTGCATTCCACCTCTCTTGCGTTCACTTAACACCTTGACTTCATTCCTTTACGCTCACGTCACTTTCCTTTGCTTCATTCCTTTCTTCATCCCATCTGAGTTGTCGATTTCCTTTCTTGTTCCTCAGTTGACATGCTTTACTTTTATTCCCCTACGTTTTCATGGCTTTCCTCTGTGTCATACTGCCATCACGTCTGTCAAGTTTTTTCTCTTCTTCTGTTTCCTTTCCTTTCCCTCTCTTCATTAACCTAACTTTACTACTATTCCTTCCTTTTCGTTCTTTTCTGGAGTTCTTTTTCTTCTTGCTGTGCTTCATTGACCTCCTTTCTATTTCCATCTTTTGCTCTTTTTTTCTTTTCTTCTCCTTGCTTCCTTCCCTGCAGCTCGCGCTCCTCTTTTACCTTCTGTCCCTTACTTTCTCTTCTCCCAGTAAATTTTTAATACCTTGCTCTTTCTCCCTTCTTGCAACCCACGCTCCCATTCTTCCTCCTCTCCGGTTTTACTCTTTTTATTTGTCGTTCCTGCCTCCCCCGTAGCTCAGACTCCCTCCCTATTTACCTTCCCTCCCTCCTTCCTTTCCTGCCTCCTGTAACCCTTTCCCTTTCATTTTCTTGTCGACTCTCCCGCCCCCGCAGCCCAAACTCCCACCCCTCTTCCTCTACCCCTTTTCCTTTCATTTCCTCGGTCTCCCTCTCTCCCGCACTCCCTTCCTACCTTCCGTCCCTCCCTCCCTCCTTCCCCGCGGCTGCCTTCAACCACTCTATTATTCCCTCTTTATCAGTGAAGGCTCAAGCAACACGTCAGCAGCCAGCAGTGGGCGGCAGCGGCCTCTCCAGGGACTGAGCGCGGCCGCCTTGGCTCCACAATGCTTCAATAACACTGCTCTTGGGTTCTTAATTAGACACGAGTTCCTGATGAATGGGACTTGAGGCGGAGTTAATTAAGGCAAAGACGCTCTGTGTGGCTGGACAGAGTGGGGCGTTCTGTGTTTGGGGGCGCATTGTGTTGACAGGGCATGGAAAGGAGGCTGGCTTATCGGATTGGGTAGTGGTGGAATTAAGGAGAGGATGGGGTTCTAGGGAACGGGAGAGCCTTCAACGGTGCTTTCGGGCGATCTGGGGCTAGATAGTGTTGTGTTGATGGGACATGGAACAGAAGGTGAGCAGGACGATGTGGATGGATATGTAGGGAAAGAGTGAGGCTGTAGGGAGAAGTTGGACAGGAGGATATGGGTGAATGTATAGGGAAAGAGTGAGGCTGTAGGGAGAAGCTGGACAGGGGGATATGGGTGAATGTATAGGGAAAGAGTGAGGCTGTAGGGAGAAGTTGGACAGGAGGATATGGGTGAATGTATAGGGAAAGAGTGAGGCTGTAGGGAGAAGTTGGACAGGAGGATATGGGTGAATGTATAGGGAAAGAGTGAGGCTGCAGGGAGAAGTTGGACAGGAGGATATGGGTGAATGTATAGGGAAAGAGTGAGGCTGCAGGGAGAAGCTGGACAGGAGGATATGGGTGAATGTATAGGGAAAGAGTGAGGCTGTAGGGAGAAGCTAGACAGGAGGTTGTGGGTGGATATGTAGGGAAAGAATGAGGCTGCAGGGAGAGGCTGGAACTGCGCATTACAAGGACCTCCCTTTCTTCATATCACAACTTTTTTCCACTAAATATCAAAAGATTTTCCATGAGCTTACCAATCTCGATAAGAGTGGAGCTGAAGCGGTGTTATGAGACGAGATGTAGGTAAGGGTTTTGCTGTGTTGCTGGGGCAGGAAAGGGACGGTAGTCGTGTTTTTGGTTAAGGTTGGGCTGCCGGCTGTGTTTTGGAGGGAAGGGAAGCCTGAGGTCATGTTGTGAGAGTCAGACACGGAATAAAAGTAGAGCTAAAGGCCAGGTAGGGTTATGAGCTCTATTTTAAGGCCTGAGTGGTGTCTAAAGGTTGGATTGTGTAACCGATAGAGAAACGTCGTTTGCGCTATCGGCCGAAGCACAGTTGCGGCTCGTATGGTAGTGTTCAAGGGGCTGGGGGAGCACAAAGTAGTGAAATGGAACAGGAAGGCGTGTTACGAAACAAAGAATAGTAGGGAATTCTCTCTACCAGTAAAGCATTGAAGGTTACGCCACAGAAAGGAGCTAGGCCGGGTTGTAGGGAAGAGTGGGAAGGGCGAGCGCACATCACCAATGACAGATTATCGTACTCACCATATTGTATTCTCCGGTCTCTGACCATTAACTATTGCCAAAAAACAACAGGAATTAACGATTTTAACAATAACTATAAATAAATATCGTTTTTGGGGCCCAGGAGATAGTTTTGGGGTCGGAAATCGAGAAATATAAGAGGCTGAGTAGGAAAATCTGGCCGCGCTGGCGCAGACTGGTATGCGAGAAAGGGTTGGGCTCAACGCACAGTGAAAATAGGAGACTCCCAAATTTAAGCAACGCACTATCAGTCTTTAGTTGATTGCGGCTAAATTAAATCTGCCATAAAATACTCCTTTCCTGGATAAAATTCCTGTAAAATTAAAGTTGTTAAAACTGGTACACAGAACATTTCGGAATAGTTTCATTCTGAATGCTCAGGAAATAAGAATTTTGAAGAAATTTTATTCTCGACGCTCGAGGATTGCATGGATATATTTTAAAGTAAGGAACGGGAATTGGCGTAACAAAATCTGTGGAGATGGATTGATAAATGAACGTTATGCGAGAGGGCCCGAGCTTTATAAAATGAGATATCATAGTGCCTCAATGCTGGACAGCCATAATATCATACATTTTGATAGGAGATAACTTCACTGTTAAGCAAAATATGTCATCGGACACGCTTTAAGGGATAGGTAATGTCTAAAGAAGAGAACGATAAAATGAAAACAAGTAAGAATTTTTTTTCCAGTTACACCTTCCCAAAAAGCAACACAACAACACCCCGTCAGCCCGCCGCCCCCCAGACAGCCTTCATCTCACCCACGCTGCCGCCGACTTCCTGCCCGCCGCGACAACAACACGAGGAGGAGGAGGATGGCGTGGAGGAGGAGGAAGAGAAATGGGGAAAGGAGGAGGAGGAGGAGAACAAGTATATACTCCGAAAGGGGTGTGTGCTTAGGGAACCTCAGCTTCAGCGGGAAGAGTATAACGAGCGTGGTCGTGGACGTTTGGGTTACCACGTTAATAAAGATGGTGTTTGTGACCACGCTCGTTATACTCTTCCTGCTGAAGTATATACTCGTATAGAAAAAGAAGAGCAAGAAGATGAAGACGAAGGAAATGGGTGAGGAGGACAAGTGTATGGAGAAAAGCAAGAAGATGAAGAAGGAAATGGTGGAGGCGGAGGACAACAGCAGGGAGAAAAAGAGCAAGAAAATGAAGACGAAGAAGAAAATGGTGGAGGTGAGCATCTATAGGGAGTAAAGAAGAGCAAGAAGATGAAGACGAAGAAAGAAATGGTGAAGGACAAACGGTGGAGGACAAGCATATGTAGAAAATGAAAACCAAGAAGATGAAGACGAAGAAAATGGTGGAGGCGGAGGACAAAAATATATAGAGGAAAAGAAGAGCAAGAAGATGAAGACGAAGAAAATGGCGGAGGGGGAGGAAAAGACGGAAAAAGACGAGGTTTTGAGTTTTTGAGAAGCAGACAATCGGATCCTTAATCATCTCTTACAGCCTTACAGAACGTGAGGCCCACCAGCGTGAAGGGTGAAGAAGGGCATCGAACTTGGCCTTTCCCAATTTTTCCCCTTTCCTCCTTTCCTTCCAAACCAGAAAGAACTCTTGCCATTGGGGAGGGAAAAAGAAAACACCCGCCAAAGAAGACAAACGCTAGTGATTAGATTGATGTGATTGCTCCACTTAAGATGTTTTAGCCCTAACCAGGAGGAGCTTCGGGGCGGCTTTATAAAGGAGCTCCCCCCACCCCTCCTCTACCATCCACACCAGTAGAAGGCTAACAGAATGAAGAAAAAAGTCTTACCAATAGAAGGAATAAAATACAATATAAATCTAGCGAGGGAAAACACGGACACCAGATGAACATAAAGAAGGAAAACGTATAAAAAAAAACAGAAAACATAACAGAAAAAGAAACATACCACACAAAACACATCACACACCGTACACCATATATAACACACCACACAGAACATACCACATAGAAGGTACCACATAGAAGGCACCACATAGAAAGCACCATATAGAAGGCACAACGTAGAAGGAACCGCATAGAAGGCAACACATATAACATTCCACATATATCACATTATGTAGAACACACAACATAAATCACACAACATACAAAACACCCCTTAAGCCACATCAAACGGAGTACACCATTTAGAAAGGAACACACAGAACATCGCATGGAAAACATCAAACAAAAAACACCACATAGAAAACATCACAAAATAGATCACATCACATAGAACATCATACAGAACGCTCCTCATAGACCAACCACATGCAACACACAACATAGCTCACACCGCATAGACGAACACCACATACAGCATAACATAGAACCCACCATATAAAACACACCACACAACACAACACATAGAAAGAAAAAAAACACCAATAGAAATAAGGAAACGACGCTCACCAAAGAGAAAGAACGAAGGAGCAGGGGAATCAACAAACAGCCCACCAATAAACAGAAGGGAGCGGAAATAAATAAACCACATCAACAAAAACAAAGGGAAGTAAACAAAGCGGTCACTCCAGTACACCGAATCTTCACCACTCAACAGAAAGTCAAGCCGAGTCAAGCCGAGTCAATCCAAGTCAAGCCGAGTCAATCCAAGTCAAGCCGAGACAAGCCAAGTCAAGCCGAGTCAAGCCAAGTCAAGCCGAGTCAAACCAAGTCAAGCCGAATCAAGCCAAGTCAAGCCGAGTCAAGCCAAGTCAAGCCGAGTCAAGCCAAGTCAAGCCGAATCAAGCCAAGTCAAGCCGAGTCAAGCCAAGTCAAGCCGAGTCAAGCCGAGTCAAGCCATGTCAAGCCGAGTCAAGCCAAGTCAAGCCAAGTCAAGCCGAGTCGAGCCAAGTCAAGTTTAAAGGAGGACGCGGTGTGGCTATAACGCCCAAACAAATAAAGAAATAATGACATTTCTCCTGTGACAAAAATGAGCGAGAATATACAAAGCCATCAAGCTGTCAATTAATCTTTTTGTTCATGGTAAAGGAGGAGGATGAAGACAAGGAGGACGAAGAGGGCGGGAACGAGAGAGTAGGAGGAGGAGGAGGAGGAGAAAGAAATACTAGGAGGAGGAGGAGGAGTATGACAGCGATGAGAAAGGGAAAGAAGAGAAGATAATATTAGAGGAACCCGATCCAGCGAAGGCCGAGGTATATCTAAGCCTAATGGTGTTGCATAGGCCTAACACGTCCTAAGACGGTCCGAGGGAGGCGGCGTGAGGTGTCGCTGCTCCAAACAGGATCTTATACAATTAAAGCTATTTGGGCACGTATCGAGGCGGGCTAATTACACATCATCCAGAGAGAGAGAGAGAGAGAGAGAGAGAGAGAGAGAGAGAGAGAGAGAGAGAGAGAGAGAGAGAGAGAGAGAGAGAGAGAGAGAGAGAGAGAGAGAGAGAGAGAGAGAGAGAGTAAAGAGACGGAGTGTGACAAATGGGCAAACAGGCAGATGGACGACAGCTAGACAGACAGACAGACAGACAGGCAGACGAAAGGATGACAAGAACAGACACACAATGACAGAAAGGGAGATATGGTCACAAAAAAAAAATGATGGACAGTGACGGACATTGAAAGGACAGCGAGAGAAGAAACGGACAAACACATAGATGGACCGAAAGATAGATTGACAGACAGATACACACGCAGACAGGCCGAGGTGGAAAAGAGAAAGAAATGTTGAGAAATATACGAGCGAGCGAAATTTGAGACTGGGAAATACGAATACAGCGGGAGTTAAAATGAAAAGAGAAAGGCTTACTCAAAAAAAAAAACACAAGAATAGAGAAAAGTGATAGTCTACGAAAATAAATAAAAAAAAGAATCTTCGTGAAAAAAAAAATAACGTAATGAAGGTGAACTTAGGTAAACCCGGCCTTAAAGGAGAAATATACGAGCGAGCGAAACTTGAGACTGGGAAATACGAATACAGCAGGAGTTAAAATGAAAAGAGAAAGGCTTACTCAAAAAACACACAAGAAAAAAGTGATAGTCTACGAAAATAAATAAAAAAGAATCGTGAAAAAAAAGACAAATAACGTAATGAAGGTGAACTTACGTAAACCCGGCCCTGAAAGGAGAAATGGAAAAGCTGAAATACGTAGAGAGGAGAAGAGAAAATGTAAACGCTGGTAAAATATGAAAGCATTCAATTACGTATGCAGAACTTGGCTGGCATCCCGAAACGGCACACGGCAGCCCCCAAAACATTAATGCAACTTCAAAACTTCGCGCAGGAAAAAAAACAATAACGTTGGTGGTGAAATGTAAAGCGAGGCGGGAATGGTGGAGGGAAGAGAGAGAGAGAGAGAGAGAGAGAGAGAGAGAGAGAGAGAGAGAGAGAGAGAGAATGGCTGGTTTCCTCAAGAGTACGGTCAACACGTAATTGAATACCGTCTGGGCCGCGGCGGAGGAAAGGATAACGAAGACACATGCGCGGGAAGCTGATAGGACACACACACACACACACACACACACACACACACACACACACACACACACACAAACACAAACACACAAACACAAACACACAAACACACACACACACACACAAACACACACACACACAAACACACACACACAAACACACACACACACACACACACACACACACACACACACACACACACACACACACACACACACACACACACACACACACACACACACACACACACACACACACACACACACACACACACACACACACACAAACACATAGAGGGCAGCACTGTACTTATTATTAGTCATTCTTTTATATATCTGGAGTTACGGCTTTACCTTCAGATTGAGGAACCGGTAAATGTGAAGAAGCAGTATTGAATTTCCCGAAAGATCTAAGTTTATACATGAAAGTTGAAATAATGACTGGTTGTTAATCTTAACTTATAAAGCGCAGTATGGAACAAGCAAGAGTCAAACACTTATGAAGTCAGTATACATAAAACTCACTTGCGAAACTAATGGTCTAGGACAACGCTGCCATCTGCCTCCTTTGTTTGCCGATTTCCGACCCCAAAACTGCCTCCTCGACCCCAATAACTGATTTCATATATAGTTATCGTTAAAATGGTAATTAATGTGCTTTTTGGCAATAGCTATGGCTCATAAACCGGTAAATACGAGGCTCTGAGTACGATAATCTGGCACCGTGGTCTAGGCTCGTCCAAAAGGCCATACAAGACATCCTATTGGCGTTATTGGCAGTATGTAAAAAATAATGACCACGTAGAGTCTCTAGACTAGTTCTAAGTTTTTGATAAGGGTACTAATTGGTGGAGGGGTGCATACGGATAGGTGAACATGTCCTTGCGCACTAAACAGTAATGTTATAATGCGCGTCCCTAAGCCCGGAGAGGCAGAGACGAGGAGGGACAGGTAGGAATTGAGGTTTGTGATGCAGGTGTTGAGGGAGCGTCCCCTTAATTCACTCTTTCTCACTTTCTCTTTTATTCCACTAAGTCTTATCCATAACCACCACCATTGCAGTTCTTTTTCTCCACTGCCATTAACTCTCTCTCTCTCTCTCTCTCTCTCTCTCTCTCTCTCTCTCTCTCATCTGCATAATGCCCTCCCTTGCCACTTCCTTGCCAATAACACGAATTAATGGATCGTTTGGAGGAATTACGGCCGTTCTTCCTTCCTTCCCTCCCGACGCTGCGCCATGTCCGTCCAACAGGTACACGGACGCGAGACACCTGGGAAACGGAGAAGAGAATGACACCTGCGCTGCCTCATTGTACTGCTGTGGTTACTGGTCATGTGCAGCGAAGGACGTCACATTACCGGTAGCATGATGGGTTATTATGCGTTCATTTTGCTTTCATGGCTCGAAAAATTAAAAATAGTTTCAAGACAAAATAGTTACAAAAGAGCCAGACAAAACAAAAACAATTGGAAAAGTCAGGCAACAAGCTGCTCCTATAGATGAAAAGGGGGGCCTGAAGGAGTTGGCGGTTTTGGTTAGAGAAGTGTCTTGAGGCTTCTCTCTTAAAGGAATGCCTGAGGAAGTGACTGTAACTAAAATACTGACAGCGAAGATAAGTAAAAAGAAAATCCATCTAGTTTCCCAAAAGTCTGTGAAATAGTCTAACCGCTGTATTATGGCTCGGTAAGAGGAAGAACGAAAAGAGAGGTTTGGCGTTGGAGGAGGTGCAGGTAATATAGCGGGTAATATAATCCAGGTAATATAGCGACGTGAGGATTTTGGGTTCAGTCTGAGGTAGCAATCTGAAAAGGCAAAAAGAGTCCAATTTCCGTAAGTTTCCGATCATCCCAAGGATCTCCATCAATATTTATGCAGCATCTGTATCTAGATGAAAAAAATAAAAAAAACTGTGGTGTCGGGTAAAACTAATACACGTTATCTTGGGGAATATTTACGAAACCCGAGCCACCTCTGGCAACGTTAATACTTACATCATGGATTTATTTTTGGTCCCTGATTTCAGTGCAGTCACAAGTGACTTCCGGAAAGGAGAAAGAATCCAATTCAGGGGCTATTTATTGTTGAAAATAGGGGATAATAACTCACGAAAGCGTCGCCTCCACTGGCGGCGGCCGCGGCGACGGTACCGCCAACGCTGCCGCAAAATAGTTCGCAGAGGGTTTAGGGTGGGGGAGCATATTTAAACTATCCCAACCGAACTTTACGACCTAACAACTAACGAAGGGGCTTCGCCCCCCTCGTTAGCCCCCCTCATGTATAAGCGACTTATTTCTGCGAGGAGGTATTTCTCGCAACACAGTGCCATGGCCGCCGCCAGAGGAGGCGACGCTTTCGTTAATTATTATCCCCTATTTTCAACAATAAATAGTCCCTGAATTGGATTCTTTCTCCTTTCCGGAAGTCACTTGTTACTGCACTGCATTCAGAATTTCAGGGACCAAAAAGAAATCCATGATGTAAGTATTAACTTTGCCAGAGGTGGCTAGGGTTTCGTAAATATTATCCGTTATCTTTCCTGCATTGTATATACACGCGTACAAACTTTTATGAGAAGCCCTTGGTCGTGTACACGCCACCAAGCGGAGAAAACAATGCGTCAGATATAGGAACAAAAGAGCAACCTACAATGCACACACCGAGGGGAAAGAACGCAGGACTGAGGAAATGCTGCAACGAAAAACGGGGAAACAGGCGAAACGGGGAAACTAGTGACCAAAAACCAGACGGAAGGGAAATGAATGAGAGGGGAAGGGATTACTGAGGGATGACGAGGAAGAGGAGGAAGAGAAGGCGAGGAAGAAAAAAGTGATTCATGAAGGGGAAGGGCAGCACAAGGGGAAGGAAACGCGGAAGATGAGGAAGGAAGGGAGCGAAGGGAAAGTGTAGGAAATGACAAAGGAAGGTACGAGGAGAGGAAATGGGAAGGTTTGAGAAACGGAAACAGTTGGTAAATTGGTGTGTGTGTGTGTGTGTGTGTGTGTGTGTGTGTGTGTGTGTGTGTGTGTGTGTGTGTGTGTGTGTGTGTGTGTGTGTGTGTGTGTGTGTGTGTGTGTGTGTGTGTGTGTGTGTGTGTGTGTGTGTGTGAGAGAGAGAGAGAGAGAGAGAGAGAGAGAGAGAGAGAGAGAGAGAGAGAGAGAGAGAGAGAGAGAGAGAGAGAGAGAGAGAGAGAGAGAGAGAGAGAGAGAGAGAGAGAGAGAGAGACCACACAGACCCCATGGTCCAGACTAGGTGGTCTGTCCTTAAACCTAAGTGATTCTACATTAATCAGAAGACTCCAAAACGTTGCATTTCTACTCTAGTTGATATTAAGTTGAAGGAAGTGACGGTCGAGCTTATTTTTGAAGGAGTCAATCGTGTTACACTGGACCACTGATGGTGGAAGCTTATTCCATTCTCGCACTACAACGTTGGTGAAGAAAAATTTGGTGCAGTCTGAATTTACTTGTCTACATCTGAGTTTAACGCCATTGTTCCTCGTTCGCAAAGTGTCATCGATCATAAACAATGTTGATCTGTCTACATTCGTGAAACCATTAAGTATTTTAAAACATTCGATCAGTTTTCCTCGAAGGCGACGTTTCTCAAGAGAGAACATGTTAAGGGTGGAAAGCCTTTCTTCGTAGGATTTGTTGCGCAAGGAAGGGATCATTTTCGTTGCCCGACGCTGAACACCTTCTAATTTAGCAATATCCTTTGCATGGTGGGGGGACCAAAACTGTACCGCATATTCCAAGTGGGGTCTGACTAAACTGTTGTAGAGCGGGAGTATTACATCTTTATTCTTGAATACAAAGTTTCTTTTAATGAAGCCCAACATTCTGTTCGCTTTATTTGCTGCATCGATGCATTGATGTGAGAATTTGAGGTTTGACGCGATTTTGACCCCCAAGTCTTTGACGCATTGAACGCTTTTGAGTTTAACGACGCGCATTTCGTATTCGAACTTCTTATTCCTCGTTCCAACTTGAAGGACCTGGCACTTGTCTACGTTAAAGGGCATCTCCCATCTATCCGACCAACCTGAAATTTTGTGCAAATCCTCTTGGAGTGTTTGCCTGTCTTAGTCAGTGAGAACCGAGTTACCAATCTTTGTGTCGTCTGCAAATTTACTAATGCGGTTGAGAGAGAGAGAGAGAGAGAGAGAGAGAGAGAGAGAGAGAGAGAGAGAGAGAGAGAGAGAGAGAGAGAGAGAGAGAGAGAGAGAGAGAGAGAGAGAGAGAGAGAGAGAGAGAGAGAGAGAGAGAGAGAGAGAGAGAGAGAGAGAGAGAGAGAGAGAGAGAGAGAGAGAGAGAGAGAGAGAGAGAGAGAGAGAGAGAGAGAGAGAGAGAGAGAGAGAGAGAGAGAGAAAAAAACAAAGGGACATCGTTGAGAAAAAGATCAGCCAGTATTACGTTTCCAACAACGGCTGTAACATATTGGATAAGTGACCTTCAAGATACCAAATGCAAAAATATTACCAAAGTCCAGGGTTGTTGATTTTTTTTATTAAAAAAAATCGGATTTTTTTTATCTAAATCTGATTTCTTTTATTTAAATCGATTTATTTTATTTTATCTATTAATGAAAATAATTAAATGAATGTAAACCTCTATATTCTCTACATTAGTTTCAAACACTTGTTGGAGTATTCTTGTATCATATTCCATCATCATAAGTAACCTGGCTGGCTGTTTGAGCCAGTCCTAAGACTGACCAGTCGCAGCCAGCCAGCCACTGGCCAGCACCACACCTCAACTCTGTCTAGTCTCTTAGTCTAACCAGATCATGTTATGTTTTGGACATGTCCTCACTGAAATTGCACAAAGAAAGATGAATGCAGTTTCAAATGAAGGTATCAGAAAAGTCTGTGGATGATCAATGTGTGTATGTGAAGTGATTCTTTGAAGAATAGGAGTATATATTTCAAATAACTCCTTTACTGCCACTTTTTATAGTTGGTGTTTTTTGTCCTTTTTAATATTTTTCTTTAGTTCATTTGAGTGTTTGGAGGGGCCCAAGACTATCCACATGCTGTCCTCATGGTTGCTCATCAACCGGACTCCAGCGAAACTCTCTAAAGAGGACCAAGTGAAGCTCGGGGGGTGGGATTTGCTAAGCAAGATGTTGGCAATATAAAACAGTTGCCTGCACCACCAATTGGCTGGGACCAACCAAAAGAGTAAAGATGGGGGCATACGTTACAGCTGAGCGTGGCCGCAGTGCTCATCTTCGTGGCACACTGTCCCTTGACTATTGGTGGAAAGAACCCATCAGCCCAGGACAGGGTCAGTGTGTGACCCTTTCGGGCTGGTCGATAAATGGGTACTTGGGGAAACCTGGGGAAGGTAAACTGGGTTACCACAGTTTACCTTCCCTAGGTTTCCCAGGTACCCATTTATCGACCAGCCCGAAAGGGAGGATGAGCAGCTGGGTGAGCGGCACGCTGACTGCCCAGGTCGGGATTCGAACCCAGGGCGCGGGTTCGAAACAAGGCACGCTAACCACTAGATCATGGAGGCATAACAAAAGATTCATGGCGTGAGAAATTTGCTATATGAGGACAGACTTAAGCATCTAATGCAGCCAATGACAACAAGATGAGAAAGCAGTTACAACAAGCAAATGAACTGAAGTTGCTAACCCATGGTTGCCCTGCACACATTTTAAATGTATTGGCTCATGATTTGGAAATTGGCAACATAAAAAAACACGTGGTTCATGTTGTAAAATACTTTTGAAACCATCACTCTGCCTCAGCAAGACACCGTGAGAAAGGCGGTCAGTGTCTTATTCTGCCCCAGGACACTGGACGGACCAGGTGTGGCTGACGGAAGATATATATAATGAACTAACCAGCTCAGGTAAAAAATTTGTGTAGTTGACAAGGAAAATATTGATATCAAAGTTAGAGAGTGTTTTCTTTGTTTTTTTTCTCCATTCTATGTTGTTGCTAAGCAATAAGATCAAGATTTAAATTAATGACATTAAGAAAATCAAATAATATAAATCTTGATTTAAATCAATGATTAAAAAAAAATCATTTGATTTAAATCCTGATTTAAGTCAATGATTTAAATCAACTTGATTTAAATCAAACAACCCTGCCAAACACTAAACAAACAAAAAAAAAGCAATAACAAAAGTACCAGAAGCAAAAGTGCAACTCTCAAGTACAAAATATAATCCTAATGCGCCGCAACACCAGCCATTACGTGTCCTTGGGGTGACAGAAGGCAGGTAAGAAGAGAGACTTAACCTTCGGAGAGGTAGGGGGGAGGGCTATTTCTAGTGAGAGAGAGCTTTACCTATTAATATTTTTTTTTCTTCGTCTCTTTCTACTAGACTATCACCTACAGGCATTCCTACAACACTTTTAGTGGAAAACTTCTTGGGGGCTAATGAGATTTTCGTGAGTAAGTTCCTCCATAGCCCCCGTGATAGAAGGGTACTGGATTCTCTATCAGTCAATGCCGTGCCACCTTTTAGGTTCTTCGGTCTGCTGAAAGGTTGTGTGCTTCCACTGTCTTTCTCAGTCACCCGTACAGCAATAAAGGTCAGCTCCGGCTTCACGGCCCATATCACCGGAAGACACTTGACGCGTGTTTGTTTAGAAGGCGCAAAACGTAAACTAGGTCATGCATATTACGGTCTCTGTATTGGTCGTGGTTATGTCTCTGTGTCTGTCTGTCTGTTTTCTGTTTGTCTGTGATATTGTTTTTGACGGTGTCTGTCTCTGTTTTGTCTGTCTGGCTGTGTCATTGTTCGTCCTTGTCTTTGTCTATGTTTTTTCATGTCTGTTTGTCTTTGTCTGTCCGTCTGTTTTCTGTTTGTCCGTGTTATTGTTTTTGACTATCTGTTTGTCTGTCTTTCTGTGTCTTTTTTTCATGTCATTGTTCGTCTTTGTCTGTGTCTCGGTCTATGTTTTTCCATTCTCTCTCTCAGGTAAGGTAGGGTTCAGTCACCTGTGCGTCACGTCCCTAATGAGGTTTTCCCTTTTCCCACCTGGCCGCCTCACACCCTCGCCTGGGTGTCGAGGGGAGCCTCAAGGACTTCTGTTCACGTCTGTACACTCACCTGTGACCTTATCAAAGTCGAGCCGCGGGGAAGCTCTATTAATTTCAGCAAATGATTAAGGTCTTACTAATGATAAACTTGCACGACTCAAAGTTTGCCTTACGCCTCGCCTTTGGGAGGTGGCGGCGCGGTAAGGTTTGGTTACCGTTTGAGGTGGCGTGGGTAGAAGGGGGGCGAAGAGAGGAGAGGAATGGTAGCTGCTCTTCAGGTATGGAGGGTCGGCAGCTCTAGTGGGGTGTCAAGACCGGCCACGTGTTGCTGTCACCCACGGACTGGCGCTCAGCAGCTGGCCCCGTGCCACGAGTCCCTGCTTCATTTGCTCCGCTCACGCATAAATGTAAGAGGAAGCAGCACGGTGAGTCAGTCAGGATGGTAAACAACATGGCGCCCGACTGATATACAACACAAAATAAAGATGTTTTCCAACGTAGTCAAATGAATGCAATTTAAATACGTGTTATTTTCTTCGTTTATATTGATATATTGATGCATTCAATAATAACAAACAAGGTTTTTACTAGCAATGTTTTCGCTTTCGCTGACAAATAGCTCAATCTACTTTTTCGCCACGGGTAAGCTGGTTCATAATATGGTACATGATGCACCCTTAATTAATAATACTGGCAAGAAAGTCGAGGTTATTGAGACAAAACATCATCTGGACTTACAGGGCGACAATACACTCTACTATGAATCACGACGAACCAATAATCCCCATTCTCATTGCAATCTGGTTTGTCAGAAAAAAAACGGGTATTAATTAACTGACGCGGGACCCAGCAAGTTTGAGGGGAGAGGTGAACCGTGATGAGCCAAACAACAACCAGAAGAGTCAGAACATTACTCAAAGCGAAAGGGAGTCAAAGGCGGGGAAATGTGGAGGTGATCTGCAAGTTGCTGCCTCCATTTAAAGCAGTAACCCCCGAGGGAGAAATATTTAAGCTACGTGCAGGGCAAAAATAACGCCAAAGGAAAACTAAGAAAAGAAAGCATTTATATAAGGCCGGTGCTTCCTGCTGCCACTGCTGTTTGTCTAAGAGAGAATTTTTCCTCTCAAGTTTTGGGTAATGTGTTGGTTTTGGTGCCAGAGGGAGGCTTGTTCCGACTCGGCCCACCTTAATACTCCCTCACTGCCTCCGCGCTCTCTCTTCTCTTTGCTCTTCTTCCAAACTTTGCTCATATCTCCTTTATTGAGTCCCTTCCCAGCACTTCCTCCTTCGTCCTCCTTCTCCTTTGTCCTCTCTTTGTTGTCTTAGCTCGCCTAATGGACGCGTGATATACTTCCTTCCACTTGCTCCAAATACGTTGTAACATGTAGGCAGCGATGGGAAGTAAGGACGGAAGGAAGGAGAGGGAGCATCGAGAACCTGAACTGTGTGGTATTAAAGAGGAGAATGTCGGGTTTCAATGAACGTGCCTCATAAATCTCTCTCTCTCTCTCTCTCTCTCTCTCACACACGCTCACACACACACACACACACACACACACACACACACACACACAGGCTCCTTTTCCCATAAGAGACATTTCTTTATTTATTTATTTTCTTAGAGGACAGTTATGGGCGCGGGCTAGGGCGCTTCAGCCTGGCATGGAGGCAGGTAAAAAGCCTTCCCTTGTTGAGGCGGCTCCATGTTGTTGTTGTTGTTGTTGTTGTTGTTGTTGCTGTTGCTGTTGCTGTTGTTGTTGTTGTTGTTATTGTTGTGGTGGTGGTGGTGGTGCCTGCCTCTTTCTTTTCTCAAATAAAATATTTCATAATTTAATCGCACCAGTTGCTGCGCGGCGGGCAGGTGGAGGAGACGAGGTCTGGCTTTGCAGGTGTGGTGTTCTGTTGTGCGTCACCTCCACTCAAGGCTGGCACTACGGTACGGTACGGAGTTCGGTACGGTACGGTTGATATTTTGATAAAAAGGTTGATGATATAGGTACGGAATATTTAGCAAAATTCCGAACCGTACCGTACCACAGAATTAACAAGTGATCATCCTAAGATTTTTTTTTGCCCATTAGCGCCTGGTAGGCCACATTTAGGAGGCCTGATACATGTACAGTCACTTTGTAAATGTGCCTTTTCAAATTTAGTGACGTTCCATAATCATTTTTACACATTTTTTTATGTACGTATATATGTTTTCTTGATGGTACGACAACGGTACGATATTACGGTGGGGTATATTTACCGTACTGTACGGTACAGAAAAATAGCTGGGGGCACTGAACGAAACTACGGTACGGTATTGTTTTCAGGTACGGAGTACGGTTAAAAATTCCATACCGTACCGTACTGGCCGCCTTGCCTTCACTTGCGGTGAATACGTACGGAGTCATTCCACGGTGGACGATGCACTTATTTTCATTATCATTTCACGGAAACACGTGCCGAGTCACTACACTGCAAAGAACACAACCCAATATCTCGCATACAAAAATTGCACACAGAAAACAAAAACAAAAGAAAGAACAAAAAACCTCGATTTCTCCAGCCCACTCACGGCTGTCTAAAAAATACGAGTGAAAGGGCCTGGAGAGGGCGAGGAGTGGGGCGGGAGAGAAGGGTACACAAAAGGACCTGCCTCATATTACCTGCTCCCTCTCCAGGCGGGCGGAGTGGCGAGGGAGCAGGCAAAACGGTGGGGCTTTGTCGTGAGTGAGGCAGGCGGGCCATGAGGCAGGCGGGCCGTGAGGTAGGGAGCGTGAGGTAGGGAGAGTGAGGTAGTGAGTGAGATAAGTGGTGAGTGAGTTAAGTAGTGAGCGAGTGAGGTAGGGAGATAATGAGGCAGGGACATCGTGAGGTAGGGAGGGAGTAGGGCAGGGAAAGAGTGGGGCACGGAGAGTGAGAAAGGGAGGGATTGAGGTAGGGAAAAAGTAAAGCAGGGAGGCAGGGAGTGAGGTAAGGAGAGAGTGCAGCAGGGAGGCAGGGAGGCAGGGAGTGAGGTAGGGAGAGAGTGAAGCAGGGAGGCAGGGAGTGAGGTAGGGAGAGTGAAACAGGGAGGCAGCGAGTGAGGCAGGGAGAGAGTGAAGCAGGGAGGCAGGGAGTGAGGTAGGGAGAGAGTGAAGCAGGGAGGCAGGGAGTGAGATAGGGAGAGTGAAGCAGGGAGGCAGGGAGGATAGGAGAGGAAGCAGGGAGGCAGGGGAGGGGAGAGGGAAGCAGGGAGGCAGGGAGGAGGGAGAGAGGAAGGGGAGGCAGGAGGAGATAGGGAGAGTGAAGCAGGAGGCAGGAGGAGGTAGGGAGAGAGTGAAGCAGGAGGCAGGGAGGAGGTAGGGAGAGGAAGCAGGAGGAGGCAGGGAGAGGAGGAGGGGAGAGAGGAAGCAGGAGGCAGGGAGGAGATAGGGAGAGAGGAAGCAGGAGGCAGGAGGCAGGGAGGCAGGGGAGGAGGTAGGGAGAGAGGAAGCAGGAGGGAGGCAGGATAGGGAGAGGAAGCAGGAGGCAGGGAGGAGGTAGGGAGAGAGGAAGCAGGGAGGCAGGGAGGCAGGGAGGCAGGGAGGGAGAGGAAGCAGGAGGCAGGGAGGAGGGAGAGAGGAAGCAGGGAGGCAGGGAGGAGGTAGGGGAGAGAGTGAAGCAGGAGGCAGGGAGGAGGAGGGGAGAGAGGAAGCAGGAGGCAGGAGGAGATAGGGAGAGTGCAGGGAGGCAGGGAGGAGGTAGGGAGAGAGGAAGCAGGGCAGGGGAGGAGGTAGGGAGAGGAAGCAGGGAGGCAGGGAGAGGAGAGAGGAAGCAGGGAGGCAGGGAGGAGAGGGAGAGGAGGTAGGAGGCAGGGAGGAGGAGAGAGAAGCAGGAGGCAGGAGGAGGTAGGGAGAGTGAAGCAGGGAGGCAGGGGAGAGAGTGAAGCAGGGAGGCAGGAGGAGGTAGGGAGAGAGGAAGCAGGGAGGCAGGGAGGAGATAGGGAGAGGAAGCAGGGAGGCAGGAGGAGGGGAGAGAGGAAGCAGGGAGGCAGGGAGGAGGTAGGGAGAGAGGAAGCAGGAGGCAGGGAGGCAGGGAGGAGGTGGGAGAGAGAAGCAGGGAGGCAGGGAGGAGGAGGATAGGGAGAGTGAAGCAGGAGGCAGGGGAGGAGGTAGGGAGAGAGGAAGCAGGCAGGGAGGAGGGGAGAGTGAAGCAGGGAGGCAGGGAGGAGGTAGGGGAGAGGAAGCAGGGAGGCAGGGAGTGAGATAGGGAGAGAGTGAGGCAGGGAGGCAGGGAGTGAGGTAGGGAGAGTGAAGCAGGGAGGCAGGGAGTGAGATAGGGAGAGTGAAGCACGGAGGCAGGGAGTGAGGTAGGGAAAGAGTGAAGCAGGGAGGCAGGGAGAGAGTGTAGCAGGGAGGCAGGGAGTGAGATAGGGAGAGTGAAGCAGGGAGGCAGGGAGAGGAAGCAGGGAGGCAGGGAGGAGGTAGGGAGAGTGAAGCAGGGAGGCAGGGAGGAGAGGAGAGAGGAAGCAGGGAGGAGGAGGGGAGAGAGGAAGCAGGAGGCAGGGAGGAGGTAGGGAGAGAGGAAGCAGGAGGCAGGGAGGAGATAGGAGAGGAAGCAGGAGGCAGGGAGGAGGTAGGGAGAGAGTGAAGCAGGAGGCAGGGAGGAGGTAGGAGAGAGTGAAGCAGGGAGGCAGGGAGGGGAGAGGAAGCAGGAGGCAGGGAGGAGATAGGAGAGAGTGAAGCAGGGAGGCAGGAGGAGGTAGGAGAGAGGAAGGGGGAGGCAGGGAGGAGATAGGGAGAGTGAAGCAGGAGGCAGGGAGGAGGTAGGGAGAGAGGAAGCAGGAGGCAGGAGGAGATAGGAGAGGAAGCAGGAGGCAGGGAGGAGGTAGGGAGGCAGGGGAGAGGTAGGGAGAGAGAGGAAGCAGGAGGCAGGGAGGAGGAGGGAGAGGAAGCAGGGAGGCAGGAGGTAGGGGAGAGGAAGCAGGGAGGCAGGGAGGAGGTAGGGGAGAGGAAGCAGGGAGGCAGGGAGGAGGTAGGGGAGAGAGGAAGCAGGAGGCAGGGAGGAGGTAGGGAGAGAGGAAGGGAGGCAGGAGGGGGTAGGAGGAGGAAGCAGGAGGCAGGGAGGAGGTAGGGAGAGAGGAAGCAGGCAGGGGAGGAGGTAGGGAGAGTGAAGCAGGGAGGCAGGGAGGTAGGGAGGGTGGAAGGGAGGCAGGGAGGAGGTAGGGAGAGGAAGCAGGAGGCAGGAGGTAGGGAGAGAATGAAGCAGGGAGGCAGGAGGAGGTAGGGAGAGAATGAAGCAGGAGGCAGGGAGGAGGTAGGGGAGAGAGTGAGGGGAGGAGGTAGGGAGAGAGTGAAGCAGGGAGGCAGGAGGAGGTAGGGAGAGAGAAGCAGGAGGCAGGGAGGAGGGGGAGAGTGAAGCAGGAGGCAGGAGGAGGTAGGGAAGCAGGAGGCAGGGAGGAGGGGAGAGGAAGCAGGGAGGCAGGGAGGAGGTAGGGGAGAGAGGAAGCAGGAGGCAGGGAGGAGGTAGGGAGAGGAAGCAGGGAGGAGCAGGGAGAGAGCAGGGAGGAGGGAGAGAGGAAGCAGGGAGGCAGGAGTGAGGTAGGGAGAGAGGAAGCAGGAGGCAGGAGGAGGTAGGGAGAGAGGAAGCAGGAGGCAGGGAGGAGGTAGGGAGAGAGGAAGCAGGAGGCAGGGAGGAGATAGGGAGAGTGAAGCAAGGAGGCAGGGAGTGAGATAGGGAGAGAGTGAAGCAAGGAGGCAGGGAGTGAGATAGGGAGAGTGAAGCAAGGAGGCAGGGAGTGAGATAGGGAGAGGAGCAGGAGGCAGGAGTGAGAGGAGGCAGGGGCAGGGAGTGAGATAGGGAGAGTGAAGCAAGGAGGCAGGGAGTGAGATAGGGAGAGTGAAGCAGGGAGGCAGGGAGTGAGGTAGGGAGAGAGTGAAGCAGGGAGGCAGGGAGTGAGGTAGGGAGAGAGTGAAGCAGGGAGGCAGGGAGTGAGATAGGGAGAGTGAAGCAGGGAGGCAGGGAGTGAGGTAGGGAGAGAGTGAAGCAGGGAGGCAGGGAGTGAGGTAGGGAGAGAGTGAAGCAGGGAGGCAGGGAGTGAGGTAGGGAGAGAGTGAAGCAGGGAGGCAGGGAGTGAGGTAGGGAGAGAGTGAAGCAGGAGGCAGGAGGAGGGGAGAGAGGAAGCAGGGAGGCAGGGAGGAGATAGGGAGAGGAAGCAGGAGGCAGGAGGAGGTAGGGGAGAGGAAGCAGGAGGCAGGAGGAGATAGGGAGAGGAAGCAGGGAGGCAGGGAGAGAGGGAGAGCAGGGAGGCAGGGGAGGAGGAGGGTGAGAGTGAAGCAGGGAGGCAGGGAGTGAGGTAGGGAGAGAGTGAAGCAGGGAGGCAGGGAGTGAGGTAGGGAGAGAGTGAAGCAGGGAGGCAGGGAGTGAGGTAGGGAGAGAGTGAAGCAGGGAGGCAGGGAGTGAGGTAGGGAGAGAGTGAAGCAGGGAGGCAGGAGGAGGTAGGGAGAGGAAGCAGGAGGCAGGGAGGAGGTAGGGAGAGAGGAAGCAGGGAGGCAGGAGGAGGTAGGGAGAGAGTGAAGCAGGGAGGCAGGGAGTGAGGTAGGGAGAGACTGAAGCAGGGAGGCAGGGAGTGAGGTAGGGAGAGAATGAAGCAGGGAGGCAGGGAGTGAGGTAGGGAGAGAATGAAGCAGGGAGGCAGGGAGTGAGGTAGGGAGAGAATGAAGCAGGGAGGCAGGGAGTGAGGTAGGGAGAGAGTGAAGCAGGGAGGCAGGGAGGAGGGGAGAGAATGAAGCAGGAGGCAGGGAGGAGGTAGGGAGAGAGGAAGAGTGAAGCAGGCAGGAGGAGGTAGGGAGAGAGGAAGCAGGGAGGCAGGGAGGAGATAGGGAGAGGAAGCAGGGAGGCAGGGAGGAGGTAGGGGAGAGAGGAAGCAGGAGGCAGGGAGGAGGTAGGGAGAGGAAGCATGGAGGCAGGGAGTGAGATAGGGAGAGTGAAGCAGGGAGGCAGGGAGTGAGGTAGGGAGAGAGTGAAGCAGGGAGGCAGGGAGTGAGATAGGGAGAGAGTGAAGCAGGGAGGCAGGGAGTGAGATAGGGAGAGAGTGAAGCAGGGAGGCAGGGAGTGAGGTAGGGAGAGAGTGAAGCACGGAGGCAGGGAGTGAGATAGGGAGAGTGAAGCAAGGAGGCAGGGAGTGAGTGAGGGAGAGAGTGAAGCAGGGAGGCAGGGGAGGAGATAGGGAGAGAGTGAAGCAAGGCAGGGAGGAGGGGAGGAGAGGAAGCAGCGAGGCAGGGAGTGAGATAGGGAGAGTGAAGCAGGGAGGCAGGGAGTGAGATAGGGAGAGTGAAGCAGGGAGGCAGGGAGTGAGATAGGGAGAGTGAAGCAGGGAGGCAGGGAGTGAGGTAGGGAGAGAGTGAAGCAGGGAGGCAGGGAGTGAGATAGGGAGAGTGAAGCAGGGAGGCAGGGAGTGAGATAGGGAGAGTGAAGCAAGGAGGCAGGGAGTGAGATAGGGAGAGAGTGAAGCAGGGAGGCAGGGAGTGAGGTAGGGAGAGAGTGTAGCAGGGAGGCAGGGAGTGAGAGGGGAGAGAGGAAGCAGGGAGGCAGGAGGAGGTAGGGAGAGTGAAGCAGGGAGGCAGGGAGTGAGGGGAGAGAGGAAGCAGGGAGGCAGGGAGGAGTAGGGAGAGAGAAGCAGGAGGCAGGAGGAGGTAGGGAGAGAAGCAGGAGGGGAGAGAGGAAGCAGGGAGGCAGGAGTGAGGGAGAGAAGCAGGGAGGCAGGAGGAGGTAGGGAGAGAGTGAAGCAGGAGGCAGGGAGGAGGTAGGGGAGAATGAAGCAGGAGGCAGGGAGGAGGTAGGGAGAGAGGAAGCAGGGAGGCAGGGAGGTAGGGAGAGAATGAAGCACGGCGGCAGGGAGTGAGGTAGGGAGAGAGTGAAGCAGGGAGGCAGGGAGGAGGTAGGGGAGAGAAGCAGGGAGGCAGGGAGGAGGTAGGGAGAGAGGAAGCAGGGAGGCAGGAGGAGGAGAGAGTGTAGCAGGGAGGCTGGGAGTGAGGTAGGGAGAGAGTGAAGCTCGGAGGCAGGGAGTGAGATAGGGAGAGAGAAGCAAGGAGGCAGGGAGTGAGATAGGGAGAGGAAGCAGGGAGGCAGGGAGGAGGTAGGGGAGAGGAAGCAGGGAGGCAGGGAGTGAGGAGGGAGAGAGGAAGCAGGGAGGCAGGGGAGGAGGGGAGAGAGGAAGCAGGAGGCAGGGAGGAGATAGGGAGAAGCAGGAGGCAGGGGAGGAGGTAGGGAGAATAAAGCAGGAGGTAGGGGAGGAGGTAGGATAGAGGAAGCAGGAGGAGGTAGGGAGAGAGGAGGCAGGAGGCAGGGAGGAGGTAGGAGGAGGAAGCAGGGAGGCAGGGAGTGAGGTAGGGAGGGAGTGAAACAGGGAGGCAGGGAGTGAGGTAGGGAGGGAGTGAAGCAGGGAGGCAAGGAGAGAGATAGGGAGGGAGTGAAGCAGGGAGGTAGGGACGGAGTGAAGCAGGGAGGGAAGGAGAGAGATAGGGAGGGAGTGAAGCAGGGAGGAAGAGAGTGAGGTAGGGAGGGAGTGAAGCAGGGAGGAAGGGAGTGAGGTAGGGAGGGAGTGAAGCAGGGAGGCAAGGAGAGAGATAGGGAGAGTGAAGCAGGGAGGTAGGGAGAGAGTGAAGCAGGGAGACAGGGAGAGAGAGTGAAGCAGGGAGGCAGGGAGAGAGTGAAGCAGGGAGATAGGGAGAGAGTGAAGCAGGGAGACAGGGAGAGAATCAAGCAGGGAGGCAGGGAGAGAGTGAAGCAGGGAGGTAGGAAGAGAGTGAAGCAGGGAGAAAGGGAGAGAGTGAAGCAGGGAGGCAGGGAGAGAGTGAAGCAGGGAGGCAGGGAGAAAGTGAAGCAGTGAGGCAGGGAGAGAGTGAAGCAGGGAGGTAGGGAGAGAGTGAAGCAGGGAGACAGGGAAAGAGTTAAGCATGGAGACAGGGAGAGAGTGAAGCAGGGAGGTAGGGAGAGAGTGAAGCAGGGAGGCAGGGAGAGAGTGAAGCAGGGAGGCAGGGAGAGAGTGAAGCAGGGAGGCAGGGAGAGAGGGAAGCATGGAGGCAGGGAGAGAGTGAAGCATGGAGGCAAGGAGAGAGTGAAGCAGGGAGGTAGGAGAGAGGAAGCAGGAGGCAGGGAGACAGTGAAGCAGGGAGGTAGGGAGAGAGTGAAGCAGGGAGACAGGGAGAGAGTGAAGCAGGGAGGTAGGGAGAGAGTGAAGCAGGGAGGCAGGGAGAGAGTGAAGCAGGGAGGTAGGGAGAAAGTGAAGCAGGGAGACAGGGAGAGAGTGAAGCAGGGAGGCAGGGAGAGAGTGAAGCAGGGAGGCAGGGAGAGAATGAAGCAGGGAGGCAGGGATAGAGTGAGGCAGGGAGGCAGGGAGAGAGTGAGGCAGGGAGGCAGCGAGCAAAGGAGTGAGTAAGCGAGTGGAATGAGGGTTTGAGATGCAGGAGAATGCGGCGGATCGACATTCGGTCAACTTCCCTTTAGCTGGAAATCCGGAAGAGATGGAGGGAGGGAGGGAGGGAGGGCAGGAGAGGGAGGAACAAAGGGACGGATGAACGGAGTTAGAGAAAGTGACACAAAGACAGAGAAACACAGTGCCATGTATCCTAGCCAAACACACACACACACACACACACACACACAGAGCCGAGGGAGGGGAGATGGGCGCTATACAGCCTTCGAGCAATGGGCAAAAGGGTTCTAAACAGATGAAGAAAGGGTGACGTAGACGTGAATAAGGAAGTGACGTAGACGAATGGAGGGCTTGGAAGGAGTGAGGAGAGGAGAGAGAGGACGAAGACGGAGGGGGGGAACAAGTCGGGAGGAGGGGGAGAGAGAGAGAGAGAGAGAGAGAGAGAGAGAGAGAGAGAGAGAGAGAGAGAGAGAGAGAGAGAGAGAGAGAGAGAGAGAGAGAGAGAGAGAGAGGAGAGAGAGAAGAGAGAAGAGAGAGAGAGAGAGAGAGAGAGAGAGAGACGTGAATAAGGAAGTGACGTAGAATGGAGAGTTCTTGGAAGAGAGAGAGGAGAGAGAGGAGAGTAGAGAGAGAGAAGAGAGAGAGAAGAGAGAGAGAGAGAGAGAGAGAGAGAGAGAGAGAGAGAGAGAGAGAGAGAGAGAGAGAGAGAGAGAGAGAGAGAGAGAGAGAGAGAGAGAGAGAGAGAGAGAGAGAGAGAGAGAGAGAGAGAGAGAGAGAGAGAGAGAGAGAGAGAGAGAGAGAGAGAGAGAGAGAGAGAGAGAGAGAGAGAATAGGGGATGTGTGAGTGAGAATGATAACTGATAAAACGATGATAAAACGATGGAAAGAGGAAAAAGAAAGCACGAGAGTATTTCGGGCATGGCAAAGGATGGAGGGGAGAGGCTTTGTCGGAAAATACGTATGAGGAAGGTGAAATAAAAGGGAATCGGGGAAAAAAATAAAAATAAGGAAGAGAAAGAGGGACATATACCTAGCGAACAACAGCACCTCAGCAGAAAAACAAAAACAAAAGTAGAGTGGGAGAGAGTTTGCTGGATAAATAGGAAAAGGAATGAAGAGAGGAGAAACGAGATAGCAAAGGGAAAAATGAGTTAGACATATACCAGTGCAGCGGCAATACAGCAGGAAAAAAAACAAGGGATGGAGGGGAAAAGTTTTAGAGGAAAATGTTGGAGAGTAGGAAAAAGGTAAAAATGGAAGGCTGAAGGAGTTGTATAGCTCACCAGAATTACCTGAAGGGCACAAACAGTATCCATAATACAGCCACACAACGCTGCTCGGGTTCATGTTCAGCGCCGCGAGGGGGGTCCTGAACGGCTGCTTTTTAACGGATGATCACAAGTTCTGATATTATATGCAAATCAACTCACAGAGGGACGCACCATCCACAACATTTTACTACACACAGCCTCCAACTTTGTACGGAGGGGCGGAGAGAAGGCTGGCGGCGGGGCGAGGAGGGGAGGGGAGGGGCGGCGTTGATGAAAGGGAGGGTCTGGAATACTAATAAAGAGGTGGGCGAGGGAAGAGGGGAAGGGAATGAGGGAGGGAGGAAGGGAGGGATACAGAGTAACATTTAACTCCTGTACAGTGTCGCTTGATTAAAAAGGCCAACTAACGAACGCAGACCTTTGTTATGTTCCAGGACCCGCCACGCCGCCACACCACCGCGCCTGGTGCCAGTGACAACGGCAGGCAGATAAAGGAGGGATGCAGGGAATGCACTGAATGGCCAATTTGTGCCGTGCTGACCCTTTAGCCCTTTCAGGCTTCCTCTCTTGCCGCTGATTACGTGGGTAGGGAAAGTGCTTTGTGAGGCTCAGTGGAGGCCCGTCCGCCAGGCCTCTGGGGCATCAACTCAAGGCTCACAGAGGAAACGAGGCCCTGATGAGTGCCATTGGCCTTCGACACTTTCTTATTTTCTCACTAAATTGCTTCATTTAAAAAATTCCAGCTCCATTCCCACTCATTGTCCTCGTTGCAGACCTCATTTCGCCTTCAAGAATAGCTGGCTCGTCCCTAAAGCTCTTGACCTGATGGATATTCCTCGTCGCCTGACTATTGGTGCGGCAGCCGCTAAGGCGCGCCAACGGCTGTCCCCCATTCCCGGAGTCTCGGCGGTGGAGGTCTTCCTGCGTGCCGCTGTCGGCGGAGGCAGTGTTGATCTCCGGCTGACGTCAAGTGGCAATAAGGCAAAGCCTACGCAGCTCACCGCTTCCTTACTCTCCTCCACCTTCCTATTTCGGGATCGTCTTAAACCTGACCCACCACCACCACCGCCGCTGCCACCCACTGCATGCATGCACGCTGCAGACCGAAGGAATGCAGCCACTGCCACCACCAGATTAGAAACTACTACGACAACAGCAACTATAACTACTACTACTACTACTACTACTTCTACTACTACTACTACTACTATACTACTGCTAATGCTACTACTAGGATATTGCAATCGGTTCTGGTATTTTAATACATGTAATCGGGGTGCCATTACCAGCAGCTGTTGTTGTTATTGCTGCTGTTTTCCATACACTGGATGAAGAGTAAAAACGGCAGTTTCAACAACAGTAAAGCCAACAAATGCTACATGTATGAAAAATAAAAGCAGCAGCAGAATTGGGGCAACAACAACAACAACAACAACAACTACAACAACAAAAACAACGTAAAAAAAACTCAACATGGATCACCTTTTATCCGCTCCATGCACTTAAAAAGCATATGACTATTTAATCCGTTACGTAAACACACACACACACACACACACACACACACATACACACACACACAGACACACACACACACACACACACACACACACACACACACACACACACACACACACACACACACACACACACACAGCTTCAGGTGGCGGAGGATATTCATGACTATCTTCATTATATTTATCGGAACGGCAAGCTGAGGTGAGAGAGGCGCGCTTCTTGTATCTTCCTATTCCACGGTCTGCATCGAGAGAGGAATTACACTTATCGCCACCCTTTCCTTTCTTCCTTCCTTTTTTCACCCAGTCCTTTTCCTCCACGTGCTCTCTTGCCTCTATCCATCTTTTACCTTACACCTCACTTCCGTTATCTCTGTTCTTTCCTTCTAATCCAGTTTTTTGCATCCCTTTTTTTTTTTTTATTACTTTCAATCGTTTCTCTCCTTCCTCCACCCATTCGTTCCTCTGTTCTACTTACCCTTCTGCTTCCCTTCCTTTACACGCACTATTCTTTCCTTTTCCACTATTCCCGTTTCTCCCGTCCTCTTAGCTTCCACTGACCATCCCCTCCCGTCACAATTCCTCCCTCTCTTTCACTTGCCTTCATGCCTCCCTCCCACCTCCTGTCCCTCCCTTTCCTCAACTTCTTATCGCAAATCTCTTCTTAGTTATCTCTGACCTTTCAACTTTCTTCCTCGGTTATATCCATCCTCTTTCCTTTTCCCCATACCTCCCTTTCATATTCTATCCCCTGCTTTCTTCCTCTCTTTTTAGTTATATCTGACCCTTCAATTTCCTTCCTCGGTAATATCCTTCCTCTTTCCTTTTCCTCATACCTCCCTTTCATATCCTATTCCCTGCTTTCCTCCTCTCTTCTTAGTTATAGCTGACCCTTCAACTTCCCCCTTCCCTTCCTCCTGCCATATCGTCCTCCCAAGCCTTATCAAGGGGAAGGGGAAAGTGAGGCTCAGCCCGGCTGAGCAAACATAAACACCTGCAGACAAACACCGGGAACGAATGTCTGCGTGCAAACAGTGATGCAAGTGATTGTGCTTGACAAATATGTTTACTCCTGTTGGTATTGGTATAATTACTATATGGTTGAAAATTGTTGATATTGCAGTTAGTGCTTCAATCATTATTATCATTATTATTATCATTATTATTGTTATTATTTATCATTATTATTGCTATTATTATTGTCTTTGTTATTATTATTGTCATTATTATCATTATTACGATTATCGTTATTATTATTACAAAAGACTAAAGCGACTCAATTTGTATTCCCTGGAAAGACGTAGAATGAGTGGGGATTTAATTGAAGTGTACAAATGGGTTAAGGGGATTACCAAGGGCGATCTAAATGAGGTGCTTATAATAGAAACTGATGTGAGAACACAGTAACGGGTTTTGGACAAATTCAAGATCAGGAAAGAAATCGGCAAAAGTTGGTTTATGAACAGAGTGGTAAATGAGTAGAACAAATCGCGTAGGTATGTGGTTGAAGCAAACACGATTGAAACCTTGAACGAAGACTAGATGCTTTTATGGACGGGAAGGGAATTTGGTGAGCAACACATCTTCAGGAGTTGCCTTGTGTAGGCCGTCTGGCCTTCTGTAGTCCTCTTATGCCCTTATATCCTTATGTCCTTATGTCTCTGTAAAAGACAGTCCAAAGTGGAGGAGGCCAAGGGGACGCCCACAGAGTTCGTGGTTTGAGCATGTCGAAATGCTTTTTTTAACATTTTCATGCTCTAGGGTAGCATATTTTTTCATAGGGCTGTTGACCATCGTCTAAAAGCCCTCATAAGTAATATGGGTGATTCTATGTGCTGGTGGTCTGGTTCGTAGCAGGCAAACCGGTTTTGACCTCAGGAAAAGAGTTAAAGCACGCGCCTCAGTTGTGGCTCCCTCTCTGTCAGTATTTCGCCGAGACTTTCATAGCTCCTCGGTATTTTTTGTCGCACCCTACCCGATGGATTTAGAAGTGGCTGGTCGAAATTCTGTAGTCTGTCTTCCTGTACCCTATATTTCTCTTGTACAGTTTTGACGTGAGTGGCATCGAGGGTCATTTCAATCACAAAGGGCCATTAGACTGAAGATCCTTAGTCAAAAAAATCTTTTATCCTGAAGTCAAAGACCCTCTTTCGCTGACATCCACACGCGCTTCGGTTGATGCGCGTACTGTGCGCCGGAGCGAGTTGTTCATCGTGCAGTGGGAGCAACAGGCGTTTAAGCCTTACCGTGCCACATTTCTTATAGTAATTGTGTCAGTACGTCCCTCACCTCGCGAAGCATCAAACAGAAGAAGCCTCCCGTTTTGCAAGTAATATCAAGATTTGGGTGAAAGGCTACTCATGTTTGGAGGTCAAACTAGGTCACTCTTACCTCATGTCAAGGAAGATGAATCTTGATCTTGTTCCACTCCTACATGTGTATACGGATTAGTAATGTGAGGCCCTGCAGGATAATGTTCTGCTTGTTTTCCTTTTCATATGAAAATTTGATTTTGAAAAAAAATGTGTCCCGTCTGAGTGGCTGTGAGTTTTAACTCGGATTGTATTAATGGACCGTATTGGCTAAACAGGCAGCGCCACATGTGGGCACTCAACTCCAAGCTGTTCTTTCCATAGAGTTCAAGTTACAGACTAGAGAACGTCTGAGGCTGTCTCCGGAATACACGGCCATGGTGCCGCCATCGCTCCAAGCCGATGATTGCACACATTTCGCTCCAACCCGATTTCAGTTTTTCTCCATGTCAAATAGTAGAGTCAGGAAATTGGGTAAGATTAAAGTGTGTGCAGTCGTCGGCTTGAAGCGGTGGCGGCACCAAGGCCTTGTATCCTGAAGGCAGCCTCAGACGCACGCTAGTACAGAACTTGAGTTCTATGGAAAGTACTGCTTTGACAGTTCACCGACTGGCCACGTGTGGCGCTGCCTGTAAAGCAAATACGGTCCATTCTATGATGATGAGGCCACTCCTACCCGGCAGCAGCTTCACCAAATATCTCTTCTGGCAGTCAGGCGATCGGACACATACGATCGCACGAAAAAAGGCTTTTATAGCGACATGACACTTAACTACCTAGTCGTCCCCTTGAACGTGACGCCAACAGCCACATAAAGCGATGAGGTGGGGGCACGTTAGCGGAGGTCAACGAAGAGCCTCTCGAGAGTTATTGACGTCCCTCTTGCCTAAAAAATCACAATTATCACCAACACACGGGAGACAGTATATGACGGTGAGGGCAAGGTGAAGGAGGAAGATGACGCAAGTGTGTGTGTGTGTGTGTGTGTGTGTGTGTGTGTGTGTGTGTGTGTGTGTGTGTGTGTGTGTGTGTGTGTGTGTGTGTGTTCTACATACGAGGAGTGGGAGGGGTTTAGATCTCTTGGCTTCCTCTCCCCTCTGTGCTTACTCTTCCCATCCCCTCTCCAGCCTCCATGCCCCACTTCAGGTCACTCTGTCGCACTCTCCCCTCCCTTCCCTTTAGCTCGCCATCGCCCCTCGTGCACCAACGTCACGGAGGCAAGAGAGAGCGAGCGAGCAAGAGCACCTAACAAAAGCCAGGCAGACTATGAAAGCTGCTTGGCTCCAGTTTCGCTAAGTGCCTCGGGACGGCGGCCACGACCCTCCTCCCGTGGACCCCGCATGCACCGAACACCCTGACCGAAAAGATACTCCTCCTGCCTCCTTCCCTCCCTCTCCCCCTCCCTTTCTCCCTCATTCCACCGCTGACAATCTTACGTGCGTGTTTTGCCTCCATCCTTCAATGAATCTTCCGTTACACCTCCCACCCTCTCGAAGCCTTTCTTGATACTGAAAATAACACACACACACACACACACACACACACACACACACACACACACACACACACACACACACACACACACACACCGCTCTGGTAGCTCAATCGGCTAGAGCGCCGCACTGCAAGGCTTCACGGCCAAACAAGCGGCTGTTCGAGCCCCGCTCAGGCCGGATTCTTTCCGTTGACTAGGAGTGGTTACTGTTCCCCCTTGAACAAGGGGGATGGGGTGTGTGGTGTGTGAGGTCCTGGCAGTACCCAGAGATCGACGATAATGAGCATGCACTTGCTCGTGTCGGGAGGGTACCTGCTGGCGAAAGCGAGTCAAACTCGTGATCAGGCCGTAGTGAGTTACACACACACACACACACACACGCACACACTTCCAGTTATGAGTTTTCTCCGGCCAAGAGGTTCTCTCGGTCCTGGCGGAGGGCAGGCATTGTCTGCGGGCTGCAGGAAGAGCTCTTCACGCAGCCAACAAAGCGAATTAAACCTTGGCTCCTGTTAGGGCGAGGCGGGGCTGCAGGAGGGTTGGCAGGGAGGCGCGGCTGGTAAGGTCACGGGGCCGCCTCTCAACTCAAGGCCGTGGCACTCAAGGGAAGCCGCCTGCTGAAGGGCCTTCCTGCCTCACGCGCCATGGAAGATTCAACATTCCACGACGAGGCTCGAGTCAGTTCTCGAGGACAGGCACCACATGGATCGAGGGTCATGTCTTGCGGCTCTTGCCCTCGGTCCACCTGATTCGTTACCGCGAAGTAGCCAAACGCGTTAAGGACAGAGATCATGTAGTTGGGTGGGATACATAGAGATATAAGGAGCCCACAGGAGGCCAGTCAGTCCTCGAGTCACGTCCCAAAACGCATGAGTGCCAAGTCTTGCCACCCTCGCCCTCCCTCTTTTTCCATATACTTCACTGTACTGCGATGTGTCAACGAATATGTCATGTAGCTAAGACATGCGAGGATACACAATTAGGGATACATAGAGATTGTATAAGCCCAGTCACTTCTTAAAAGCACGTCTCCTCAACCACGGAGATAAAAGTCATAATTTAGATAAAGAAAACGAAAAACAGAAGTAGCAAATGATGAACCACAAACAGTAAAGAAACTCAACAATTAATATTTTGGCTTTTCTGTGAATCTCTTAAGATGGAACAACAAAAAAAGATAATAATAAACAGAAGTAACGAGAATGCCTTGTAAACATTTCTCGTTGTGATCCCACACCCAATTATTTTTCAGCAAATCTCTCATTTCCTGGGGGTTGCCCAAATGAAAAAATAAGGAAATAATCTCTGGTCATATAGCAAGTCCCATGACAGCTGGCGTGTGTTCTGACCTTCCACGCCTACACGCCATGACGTCATTCAGCTCCCCACACGCACCACCCCGCCTCCACGCATGCCTATCCCCACGCCCCGTGCACGCCGCCCACGTAGCAGGCACGGCAAGCACGACTCTTATCTTAACTTCTGGCCCGGTCTGGGGTATTGCAGGAGGTTTTGCCTTTGTAACGGCGCCTCGCTGATGTGTTCTCTTATCGCGGACTCTTGTTTTCTTTCCCTTCCCTCTTTTTCGAAAATTTTAATTTCCTCCTTGGTCTTTTTTTTTCAATTTCTTTCTCTTTTGCTATTGCTTTGTTGCTAAATCGCAGTCCTCCATTTACTTCCTCTTCATTCTCTATACGCGGGAATTGCAATATGCTGCTTCTCGTCCTTCCACGGCACGACTTCCAAACTCGCAGCTAACACCACGTAGGCGTCTTAAGAGTCACGACTTGCAGGAACGACACTTTGCGCTCACAAGTTTCCCCGGCGCAATTCAGGCTTCGTAACTTCGAATTTCCTCCTCTCAAACTCGAGCGTCTTTGGGGGAGAAGGATAAAAAAAAGACAGACGCACCTAAGACTAGCAATACCGCCTGATTGTGACGCACTGTTTTCCAATGCTCCTCAAGGGGACTCCAAAACCGTCTGGAGGCAACGTAACAATCTAAAATAACCGCGGAAGACAAGAGGCAGAGTTGCTTCGCCGCTGTCGTGGAGAGGAGGAAATGGTACTGAAAAATTAACAGCGAAACAGGAAACTCGTAAAGGAAGAACACCAAGAGGAACGAAAAGCGGAGAAAAGAAAATAGAACTGAAAAGTAAAAACGTTTAGCGTGGGGGAAAGAAATAAAAAGTGGAAAAATGGTACAAAGAGGAGGGCAGGAGATGCAGCCAGAGGAAGAGTAGGAGGAGGAGGAGGAGAAGGAGGAGGAGGAGAAATAGGAGGAGAGAATTGCAGGTTCATCGGAGGAGTCTCGAGAGAGAGAGAGAGAGAGAGAGAGAGAGAGAGAGAGAGAGAGAGAGAGAGAGAGAGAGAGAGAGAGAGAGAGAGAGAGAGAGAGAGAGATAGATAGAGAGAGAGAGAGAGAGAGAGAGAGAGAGAGAGAGAGAGAGAGAGAGAGAGAGAGAGAGAGAGAGAGAGAGAGAGAGAGAGAGAGAGAGAGAAAGAGAGAGAGAGAGAGAGAGAGAGAGAGAGAGAGAGAGAGAGAGAGAGAGAGAGAGAGAGAGAGAGAGAGAGAGAGAGAGAGAGAGAGAGAGAGAGAGAGAGAGAGAGAGAGAGAGAGAGAGAGAGAGAGAGAGAGAGAGAGAGAGAGAGAGAGAGAGAGAGAGAGAGAGAGAGAGAGAGAGAGAGACTTTCACCATCAAGGTTCTAAAACTCTAATCTTTTCAGCGGGGATGAGGCGGGAGCGGGGAAACGAACGTGAAGGGTTTAAATTAGTGAAGAAATACAGAAATGATGTTTGAATTACTCTTATCAAAGTTTCTCGCCTCGCTCAAATGACCCCAAAACTTCGTCTTCTTTTCATTCTTTGTTCTATCCTCTTTTTTTTATGTAGTTATGTTCTTTGTCTGTCTCTCTCTCTCTCTCCACAAACTCTCAAATGTTAAAGTAGACACATTTTGGTTCAAAGACTACTTATCGAACAGAACACTGACAGTACGCCTACAAAACCATTTCTCCACAAAGGCAAACCTACAATATGGCGTTCCACAAGGTTCCATTTTAGGGCCTATATTATTTACACTCTATGTAAACGACATGCATGAAAACTTCGACGGCTGCACACTGATACAATATGCAGACGACACACAATTTCTCCATAGCGGGCCACTGAAAAAAGTTGAAAAATGTTGAAACCACCCTAAGCAAAGCCATGGTGTACTTTAATAAAAATGGTCTAATGTTAAACACCCAGAAAACCCAATGTATATTTATAGGAAGCAGACAACTAATATCAAGAATACCTGATAACACAACCATTCTCTTCCATGATATTAAGATCGAACCCTCAAACAATGTAAAGAATTTAGGATTGTATATAGACCAATATTTAGTGTTTGATCACCATATAACCGAAATCAGTAAGAATATCCTAGGAACACTTATGTATGCAAATAGAATAAAACTATGTTTTGATAAACCCACAAGGCAGCTTATGGTAGAGTTACTAGTATTAAGTATACTAAACTATTGTAATACTATATGGGGGACAACTAACAATACGCTGCTAACTAAAGTACAGAAACTACAGAACTTCGCTGCCAAAATCGTAGAAGGGAGGGCCCAGAAATATGATCATGTAACTCCGATAATTAAGGAACTCAATTGGCTCAATGTTTCACAACAAATAACTTTTGACACAGCAGTGAATATATATAAACATCTACACGGTCAATGCCCTGAATATTTAATGCCTCTCCCCTCTGTAAACAGCATCACCAACAGCACAACACGCCAGCAGGGTAATCTGTATGTACCAAGAACACACACAGACACAGGAGCCAGACAACTTTCTGTACACGGGCCTAAACTTTGGCACTCCCTGCCAACACATATAAGCACTGCCCACACCTTGCATAAATTCAAATATATTCTGAAAGAGTTCTTACTTAATCGAAACTGAAACAACTCATGAATAACTAATTATCTCATTGCAATAACCTATGTACTTTTTATGTATTTGGATGTAAGAATAACCACTTCTGGTGGAAATAAAATTATTATTATTATTATTATTATTATTATTATTATTATTATTATTATTATTATTATTATTATTATTATTATTATTATTATTATTATTATTATTATTATTATTATTATTTTCTCTCTCTCTCTCCCAACATTCCTCATTATTAACTTGTTTCGACGCTTCACAGTTCCATTTCTCCTTCTGCTTTTTCACCATTTTAGTTTCTATTTTAAAATCATGTACTATTAATTTACGGCCACATGCATCTATTTCGTGTTCACTACATTTATTACTCTTGCATGCCGCTATCTTCTACTTCAAAAATATGTTCGCTACTTTACAATCCAAGAATCTCCTGTAATTATTTTCCCGTGTGTCTTTCATTCAACTTGCTTCCATTCATCTCTCTTATATCCACTGCATTCCTCGTTTTCTCACCCTTTTCCCTCAAGACTAAACACATATTCTCTCTTCATTCAAACAAATCTCCCTTATTTCTCTACTTCATTTCCGAGTCTCCTTCCTTCATTTCCCTTTTCAACGTTAACTTTATCCTTCATTTTCTCACCTCTTTCCAGCTCATCAAAAACATGTATTCAAATCTACCCAATAAACCTCTCTCTTCTCTTTTCATCCCATCTCCCTTTCCGGGCATCCTCCTCTCATCTCCATTAATCCCATACATACCTTATACGTTCACTGCACCTCTCGCTCTTTCTCTATTTCTGCATGCACACTGAAATCCGCAACTCGTATCTTCCATCACACAAATCCCCTTTCTTTTAATTTCATCTTTTTCCACGTGCCTTTCTCTAATCTCTCCTGCCCCCATACACTTCTGCGTCCACTGCACCTCTCTCTCTCTCTCTCTCTCTCTTCCCCTCCATCAGAATCCTTCCTCACCCTCTCCTAAAGCCTCTAACACCACGCATTCCCTTCCTCCGGCCTCTAGTCCATATACACGAACTTGCACAATCATCCGGGAGTGAGTTGTCTGTCGGAATTTTCAGGCAGCTCGGAACACAACCCAGCTGGATGGGGTGAAATTGTGTAGGTCACGTTGTGTGTGTGTGTGTGTGTGTGTGTGTGTGTGTGTGTGTGTGTGTGTGTGTGTGTGTGTGTGTGTGTGTGTGTGTGTGTGTGTGTGTGTGTGTGTGTGTGTGTGTGTGTGTGTGTGTGTGTGTGTGTGTGTGTTGTCAGATTTCACTGAGGAAAAGAAGGATCAATGACAAAGAAAAGTAAAAATGCTCTCAACAGTGTGCTCCCGTAAATATCGGAGGGAGATACCGAAAAAAAATCCGATCGCCTTAATTTCCCCTCCGAGCCTTTGTTTGTTCATACCACAAGCGACCGGAGTATTTACGTAGAAAGGGTTTGTAACGAATCTCCTCTTGGATCCCAAATAGAAAATAATAAAGTCCACTGTGGTTTCTGACAAATTGCCTATGTATGTAAACTCGCTGGACGGATGAGTGGAAACACACACACACACACACACACACACACACCACTCCGTGGCGCAATTGGGTAGAGCGCTGTGCTGCCAGGCTTCACGGTCTGACAGGGCGGCGGTTCGAGCCCGCTCAGGCCGGATTCTTTCCGTTGACTAGAAGTGGTTACTGTCCTCCCTTGAGCAAGAGAGATGAGGTGTGTGGTGTGTGACGTCCTGGCAGTACCCAGAGATCGACGATGTCGGGAGGGTACCTGCTGGCGATTACGAGTCCAACAAGTAATCAGGCCGTGGTGAATTACACACACACACACACACACACACACACACACACACACACACACACACACACACACACACACACACACACACACACACACACACACACACACACACACACACACACACACACACAAGCACACACATAAACACACACACACACACACACACACACACACACACACACACACACACACACACACACACACACACACACACACACACACACACACACACACACACTCAATCTATTAAGCATATACGTACATTGAATTTCGGAGGAAAAAACATTTCAAACAACATATTTCTGACATGGTGCAGGGTTCTTTTTTTGTGTTTTTTTTTCCCTTTGAGTGCGCCCGCTTCATTTATCTCTTTATTAATTTAGGCGAGAGGAAATCAGCGAAAAACACACACACACACACACACACACACACACACACACACACACACACACACACACACACACACACACACACACACTCACACTCACTCACTCACACACTCACACTCACTCACTCACACACACACACACACACACACACACACACACACACACACACACACACACACACACACACACACACACTTCCTTAAACATATATCTTCCTTCAAAACAAATTAAAAAAACGCAGACCTGTGGACAAAATATTCATTTCCCGAACTCTATAATAAAAAGAGTTCGAGGACTGAAACGCTATTGGGATGAAGGGAAGCGGGCAAGAGGAAGGGGACGAGGAGGTGGAAGAGGAGGAGGAGGAGGAGGAGGAGGAGGAGGAGGAGGAGGAGGAGGAGGAGGTGTTGGAGGAGGAGAAGGAGGTGTAGGAGGAGGAGAAGGAGGTGTAGAAGAAGGAGATGTAGGAGAAGGAGGAAGATGGGAGTGTAGGGGTGGGTGATAGGGAAGGGAAGGAGACAAATTGAAGGGTAGTGGAAAAGGAGGTGAGATGGAGATGCAGTGTAATGTAAATGAGAGATGGATTGATGTAAATGTGAGGAGGAGAAAGCTTGAGGATGGAGAGCATATTTAATGAGAACGACGAAAAAGAGATATAATGCAAATGAAACGAAAAAAAAAGGAAAGATTAAGGGACGGAAGAAGAATACGAGTAAATGCGTAAATAAGACTTAAGAGAAAAGGTGATGATTGGTGATTGATGAGAAGAGAAAAGGTGTACATGAGAGATGATAAAGGACGGGAGAAAAATTAGATAAACGTAAGAAAGAAGAGGAAAGTATAAAGCAATGGAGAAATGGGTTAAATGCGTGAAGAAAGATTAAGAATGGGGAGGGTGGATGTGCAAGAGAAGAATCGAGGAACAGACAGATAAAATACGAAAAAGAGAGATAGATAAATGGAGAAAGCGTGCAATGAAGATGGAGATGACACGGCGAGAAAAGGAAAGAGGACAAAAAGATTGAAAATGGAGTGTGCGAAAATCGAGGAACAGAGGAAGTTAGAAAACAAAAGAGAAAGGAAAAGATGGAGGAATGGAGGAAGGGTCAGAAAGGAAAGGCCTAGACACGGTGGAGTTATTGGCTGGGGAGGAAAGGTGCATCTCAGGGAGGGAGAGGAAAAAGTGGAGGGGAGAGTTTTGGTAGGAAGGAGAAGGAATGTGTTATAGAGACGGCAGAGGCAGACACAGAAGCCTACGTGAGGAGGGGAAGATAGGAACGCACGGAAAGGCAAGATAGTGTTACGAAGTGGGCAATATATTGGTACATCTACTTTTAGAAAGGAGTTTTAAGAAGGAATGTGTTATGAAGGTGTCAGTATAGGCAGACACCGCTAAGTAATAAATAAAAGAACAAAAACGAAGTGAGAGATATAACTATTCGAAACGGGCAATATATTGGTACATCAATTTTTGGAAAGGAGATTTAAGAAAGGAGAAGGAATGTGTTATGAAGGAGGCAGTGAAGACAGACACCGCTAAGTAATAGATAAAAGAACATAAAACACAGTGAAAGATATAACTATTCGAAACTGGCAGTATATTGGTACATCTATTTTTGGAAAGGAATTTTAAGAAAGGAGAAGGAATGTGTTATGAAGGGGGCAGTAAAGGCAGACCGTTATCCGTAAGAAATATATGAACAAAAACAAAGTGAGAGACCTAGCTGTATTCGAAACGGGAAATCTATTGGCTCATCTATTTTTGGAAAGGAGTTTTAAGAAATGAGAAGGAATATGTTAAGAAAGTGTCAGTAAAGGCAGACAGTAGTCATACGTAGGATAAAATAACAAAATATACGAACAAAAACAAGGTGGAAGATAGAACTGCATTCGAAACGGGCTATCTATTGGTACATCTATTTTTGGAAAGGAGTTTTAAGAAAGAAGAAGGAATGTGGTATAAGGGAGGCAGTAAGGACAGACATTGCTAAGTAATAAATAAATGAAAACAAATATGATGAAAGATAAAATTGGTTTCAAAACGGATATCGTATCAGTAAAGTTATCGTTTGAAAAGATCATTCAAGGAAGAAGCAATAGAATGTGCTATGACAGTGTTTTTTAATCTCTTGCTATCACTCCCCCTCTAGAAACGGGTCCTTTCTTTCACGCCCCCCTTGCATATAGAGATAAATTTCCTCCCACATTAGAAAAAGGTAAGCCTAAATAGATTATAGAAAATTAATGTTTGTAGAGGCGATACTTTTTCACATTTTTTTTCTTAAACTCAATATTAGACCACGCTCGTTAAGAGAATTACAAATATAATTTGAAAAATTCCAACCTTTTCCTCATGGGTCACACCCCCTCCGGAAATTACTTACACCCTCCTAGATGGGTGCGCCTCCAGGTTGAAGAACCACTGTGCTGTGGAGACCGAAGTGACACAGGCAGACACGACGTTGTGAGAAAAAAAAAGGTAAAAAAAGGGATGGGTTTCAAAAGCGGCGATTTAGTAAAACATCCCTGTTCCTAAGTTCACATCACAAAAACATGCTTCAATTTCACTTTCATACGCTCACTTTTGGTTTCGTTCACCGTTACTCTTCTTCGTCGTCGCTGTCATCATCATCTTCACTATAACTTTAATCATCGTCACTATCGTCTTCGGTCCCAAATATATCGTTCCCTATACAAACACCCAAACGAGGCGTATAACCGGTAATTTTCTATACGCTGATCCCACATTTCTAACCTTTTATTCATGCTTGGAAAATATAATTAAATGCAGCGCTAAAACATTTCTTAACAAAATTGAATCATTCTTATTTAACGCATTTTTCTTTTATCTGCTTGGCATTCTTTTATTCTCCTTATAGAAGAATAGTGTTTTTTTGTGTCAAGTGAGGCAGCTCAAAGTCAAAACAAATATAAATATAAAGCAAAATACTGTTACGAGTTTTCTTTCCTTTTGCTTTGTGTTCAGTCAGTGGTCTGAATTCTCTACCACAAAAGCTTATCATCATCTTTCTGTTATTGTGCTCTTACAACATAGGTAAATATTAGCTACTAGGTATATTAATTCAGTGGTATATCTTTATCATTATTATCATTTTTATATGGCAATTTTGGGTATCTAAGTTGCATTTTGAGTGCCTTTTGCTGTGTGTGGACAATTGGTACACACTTTGGATAATGAACTTGTATTCAAATCCGTGAAAAATAAATGAGCCTTCTTATTCATTCTCACCCTCGTCCTGTCAACGCCGTGCATTCAGTGTTCCTCCCCTTCACCTGGTACGAGCCTACCACCCCCACCCCAACCATCACCTCCACCCCAACCATCACCACCACCACCATCGCCACCACCACCATCGCCACCACCACCACCACTACCATCAAAACATCATCCTCGCCAGCAAACGAAAACAACAACACCATAACCTCCGCCCCCTCAGCACGCCCTTCCAAGACTAAGCCGCTTTCCTCTCCCTCACCTAGCTGCTCTTTTCCTCTGTCACACACCTGGATAAATATGTGCCAGACCGTCGTTCACACACACACACACACACACACACACACACACACACACACACACACACACACACACACACACACACACACACACACATATACACACAAAACACCATACATGTTTGCACTGAAATTCAGGTGAAGGAATGATATTACGACCGTCACCTCAAGTTCTCATTCCCCTCTTCCGCCTCTCTTAAAAAGCTCGCAACAGCAGCCTAAGACAAACAGAAAATAAGCCGTGAACATGCCACGCAGGGGAACAGGAACGACAAACTCATCTTGATTAACGAAGAAGGAAGCTCTTGTTAAAGCCAGTGAAGATCAAGCAAAGGAGAAAGAAAGCCTTGATGTGTGTGTGTGTGTGTGTGTGTGTGTGTGTGTGTGTGTGTGTGTGTGTGTGTGTGTGAATGAGGTAACAAAATCTAAGGATGCAATATCCGAGGGTAGTGAAAATGTACATGTTATGACCGTAGGGATTTATGCGGCAGAGGAGGGGAGGGAGGGTCGAGAGAGAGAGAGAGAGAGAGAGAGAGAGAGAGAGAGAGAGAGAGAGAGAGAGAGAGAGAGAGAGAGAGAGAGAGAGAGAGAGAGAGAGAGAGAGAGAGAGAGAGAGAGAGAGAGAGTTATATAGTCTATTTCTGGAAAATGAGGGGAGAGATAGGGCAAGATTGTGTTTGTGTTTTCCAAGAGTAATAATAATCCCTTGATAGAAAAAAAAATGTGAGCAAGGAGCCCCAGAGATTAGGTAAAGGGAGAGAAAAAAACAAATTGTCCAAAGGGTCGGGCAAGAAAAACAATTTAACGTGGGAAATAAGCTGCAATGAAGGGCGAAGCGACGTGAAGGGAAAAGAAAAACATGCCGAAAAAAATACTGATGGTGGATATGAAGGCTGAAAAAAACACGGTCATGATGGACAAGCGTGTGAATAGCAGAAAAATATTAATATGAGGAGGATTTTGCAATATTCCATTTTCCCTTACTTAATAT